>NW_016157750.1:40147-43782 GCF_001687245.7 Rhagoletis zephyria | reverse complement strand
TTTTAATAATAACAATCCCAACGGTTTTTACCCTCCATTCCCGCCCATCCGCACGAGAGGCGCAGTCCGCATGACGTACGGAACCAATATTTTAAATTTTTGTGCCGAGTCACGATAGGCAGGAGTTTGTTAAGTGTCGAGATCTAAAACTGTTCAGCTACAGAACTAAATTCATCAGCTGATTTTATGTATTTACTGTACATCAATAGCAATCATGCGCGTTAGAGCGGAATCCAGTTCTGCTTTGCGCACCGAGTTATTTGTTACTTGTTATGTCGGAAATATTCGTTTATTGTATTTTTAGGCGTTTCAGGCTTAGAAAGAAGAGCATGCGTACGCTTCAAATGATCAATGGGGTTCGACGTGTTTCCGCTCGTTTTGTATGACTTTTTACAAATCAAACACTTGGCGAACTTTCTTTGTGAATCTAATTCAAAATGCGTCCAAACGTCGGAAGTAGATCTTCTTAAGCGTTTTTTTGGTTGAACATCTATGCAGAGAGAGGGGTTGTTAGAGCCAGTTTTTCAGTGTTTAAACTCAGTGTGTAGTTTTTCAGTCAAATTTAAACATAGTTTAACTAAACTTCGTTCAAACTGAGTTTAAACTATCGCTGAAAAACTGGCCCTTAATAAGGCAAAATTAAAAAGTTATATATTTCACTAAATTGTTTATGAAATGAAAACATCGGGTAAGTGAAACGAAGTATGAATTTTATGTAACTATTTCAACTTTTAATATCAATTTAATATCAACTTAAAGGTAGATTACTTAATTGTCTTTATTTTGACATCATTACTTTTTTAATCGGTTACGTAGTTTAGAAAATATTAATATTTTAAAATATCGCAAAAATTTTTTTACCTCTTATATCTTCTTTACTTTTTAATTGCGGCAAATAATATTTATACAGTTAAAATCAGCATAAAAAGTACTAGCCATCTGCATTTTTAGTTTTTCTATAGCTGAACGGTTGGTTATCTTGATGTATACCCACTCGTGTACGTTCATATAGCCGGGAATAAAAAAAATATTTTCTCGAATATGTGCTAATCAAATAAGGTAAAAAAATATTCTTTTTAATACAAACACCTGAAAATTACCGTTGATTTTTTAGGGCGTTGAGTAGTTTCAACCTTATCGCACAAAATTAAAACTCTAATTACAGTTTGAAATTTTGGTGATCGTTTTTTTTTTTGTAAGTGATAATTGTCTGTGAATACTGTGCAAAGTTTGAAACTTTTATGGTTTTAGTTACAGAATCAAATATATTTGTATTAAAAAAATATTTTCATTGAATAAGCAAAAACCTTTTTGGCTTTTAGCGCAAGTGTACATCAACACTGCTATTGCTTTATTTTCGTCGTCCTCTTGGCACAAAAAACGATTAGAGCACGTAGGTATTTTTTGTGTGAAATGCAAAGTTAGTTTGTTTTTAATTATGGTCAGCGGTAACTAAACAGGTGACACCAGCTAGTCGGTGGGACGCTTTAAAATCACCCGATTTTATTAAATTCAGGACTCAGGAATTTCTTCCGAAGTTCGCTTGAATAAAAACTCCGGCAAAGTGCAACTGAAAAGCCGGAAAATTGGTTTCGCAAATAGCGGAAGCCATATAAATGTTTTTCTTATATGAAAATTTGACTTGGCAAATGACACCTGCAAATTGTAATTGTAAATTGTTTGCCTCAAAAGATTTTTATATTTTTGAAATCAGCGTAAAGGCACTATGGATACACATCTGCCCCCGAATCTGCCGTATTCTTAAGTTATACCGAAATCACGATCTGAGAAATGTGCTTACATACCAGCAGAATTCTCCTCAATGGCTTCCATTTTAAAACAGGCAACTAGGAACCGTCAAACCCTTTTACATGTAAATTTAACCGCTTCTAAAAATAAATTATTATTATAGCGAATTTCACATTTAGATCACTTTTAATAAAAACTTGCAAACTTACCAAAACGACGCGCAGCTACACAAAATGGAGAATTTATGAGTAAAAACGATTGTGCTAGAGGTGTTAAACTATCGATAGTCAACTAATACTATCGATGGTTTAAGCTTTTTAAAGAAAAACTATCACTACTCACCGATAGTGGCAAAAAATAAAACTATCGATACTATCGATAGTACCATCGATAGTTTGACACCTCTATAGAGCTCCGTCAGATGGTCGGAGGTTACCCTAAATATAGGTAAGGCTTCCTAAAGTGGGCCCCGAATTTACCAAGATTAATATTTTTCAATGTGTTTTGGAAATTTTTAATTTTCTGTGAAAGTGCCCGAATGAAAAAATTTTTTGGGTGCAGATTTAAAAAACATTAAACTATACAACTGAATTATTTGCGTTAAAAAATATTTTTTTTTGCTTTTGCTGCACGCTGGCAAATAAAAATTTATTCCGACCAAACTATATCGAAATGCACGCATCTTTTTTCATAGATATATGCAGAGATGTTTATTACAGAAGTTGTTGTTAAAAATTTTTGTCCACGAGGCGCAGAAATTGCTTAAATGTTAAATTTTTCATAAAAAATTATTGGAAAGCAAAAAAAAATATTTTTGTAACGGACACTTACTTTCAAAGGTAAAATAAAAATTCCCAAAACGCTGTAAAAATGTTCAATTGTTGACTAAAAAAAATTATTTGGAATTTTGCAACAAAATTTACACAGTGTACTTTTCGACTACAAAACTCGGCGCTGCCTAAATATCATTGACAAATCTTGGTAAATTCAGGGCCCACTTAAGAAAGCCTTACCCATATATGGTTCTAATACATGCTACTAGAAAACTCGCTAGGTAGTGCTGGAGTAGAATTACTTCTAAAAATCGTATTTATTAACCGATTTCGTTCAAATTTTAAATGTGAGCTATGTACCTGTATGATGAAAAATACTTTTATAAAAATTGACCCGATGAGTGCCGCTGGAGTCGAGGTCGAAATTCATAACACGTATTCATTTTATGGTAAGCAATGGTTTTGCAGAAAATGGACCCAATAAACGGCGCTGTAGCCGAAATGTATAGAAACTCCGTATGGTTGGTCTGCTTTGGCCGTATGTTTAAGTTATACGAATTTAGTTTTCAGATGTCTAAATGAAGGAATTATTTGCGTTAAAAAATATTTTTTTTTGCTTTTGCTGCACGCTGGCAAATAAAAATTTATTCCGACCAAACTATATCGAAATGCACGCATCTTTTTTCATAGATATATGCAGAGATGTTTATTACAGAAGTTGTTGTTAAAAATTTTTGTCCACGAGGCGCAGAAATTGCTTAAATGTTAAATTTTTCATAAAAAATTATTGGAAAGCAAAAAAAAATATTTTTGTAACGGACACTTACTTTCAAAGGTAAAATAAAAATTCCCAAAACGCTGTAAAAATGTTCAATTGTTGACTAAAAAAAATTATTTGGAATTTTGCAACAAAATTTACACAGTGTACTTTTCGACTACAAAACTCGGCGCTGCCTAAATATCATTGACAAATCTTGGTAAATTCAGGGCCCACTTAAGAAAGCCTTACCCATATATGGTTCTAATACATGCTACTAGAAAACTCGCTAGGTAGTGCTGGAGTAGAATTACTTCTAAAAATCGTATTTATTAACCGATTTCGTTCAAATTTTA
>NW_016157750.1:18183-40122 GCF_001687245.7 Rhagoletis zephyria | reverse complement strand
CGGGGTTAAGTTTGTCTGACGTCCTCATGCACGATCATGCGATCTTACATCTACCTAGAAATCAGTTCGTAAATATTACCACGAATTGTAAAAGTGGCGAATGAACAAGGAAAGATCACCGCTGGTATATCAATTGATTCATTTGAAAGATATTCAAGAGATCACACGACTCATTTAGCCAATGCACCGGAAGGGTTTTCACTCTGTGGGACAGCTAGGATTCTTGGCCCTCCTAAAACAAAAAACGCACTTCTGTGCTCTTGAGTTTTCTTATAAGAACTTTTATTGGCATACGTATCGCACCTTCTGTGCTCTTGAGTTTTTTTATAAGAACTTTTATTGGCATACGTATCGCACCAATGCTGTTGTTGCAAGATCATAGAAAAAGATTACGCATGCTTGGCAGAGATCTCACAGGTGGAAATAAGAACATCGGCAAGGCTCATGAAAGGGATTCGTATTCCATATAGTATCACAGCGTTAGTATTATTGGCCTATGCGTGAGGAGGATACTTCGCTTTAGTGGTTTCACCTTAAACCAAAAATTGTGACTTTGCAGTAAATTTTTGCTTTTAAACGCTCTTTTGCATTGGCCAATGCAAAAGTTCTTATTGGGCGCCGCGAAGTAAGCGGGCATTGGCTAGTTTAGTATAAAATGGAGACGTGGGGTAAACCTCTTTAATCTGATACCCATATTGTAATATGTAATTTATTTTAATTTAGTTTAAAATTTTCAAACAGGTCGCAACCCTCCAAATGTTTGTGTTATAAATGATCCTGCTATTATACCGAACGACACAAAAAAAAAAAATAATTATCCATATCGGTTCAGCCGGTCTCCAGTTTTGACGACCGTGACATACGAAGACAACATTTATCTATATATATAAAATTCAAATTATGTATGTACCTATAGACACACTTGGCTCCTAAACGAATAAGCCGATCGTAACCAAATTTTACACACGCACTGGATATCTTCCAGGGATGGTCACAGGGTAAAAAATATTTTGATATATAAAGGGGGCGTGGCCCCAAAACGTGGACCCGGGTAACCTTAGGATGTATTTGTTTAATATGGGTATCAAATTAAAGCTGTTCATGAGTGCTTTAAGATAGAGCAATTTTCATATAGCTGGGTGACTAGGGTCTCGAGATATAGACCAAAATGTGGACCTGGGTAACCTTGGGTGTATTTGTTCAATATGGGAATGTGAGCTATGTACCTGTATGATGAAAAATACTTTTATAAAAAATGACCCGATGAGTGCCGCTGGAGTCGAGGTCGAAATTCATAACACGTATTCATTTTATGGTAAGCAATGGTTTTGCAGAAAATGGACCCAATAAACGGCGCTGTAGCCGAAATGTATAGAAACTCCGTATGGTTGGTCTGCTTTGGCCGTATGTTTAAGTTATACGAATTTAGTTTTCAGATGTCTAAATGAAGGACGGGGTTAAGTTTGTCTGACGTCCTCATGCACGATCATGCGATCTTACATCTACCTAGAAATCAGTTCGTAAATATTACCACGAATTGTAAAAGTGGCGAATGAACAAGGAAAGATCACCGCTGGTATATCAATTGATTCATTTGAAAGATATTCAAGAGATCACACGACTCATTTAGCCAATGCACCGGAAGGGTTTTCACTCTGTGGGACAGCTAGGATTCTTGGCCCTCCTAAAACAAAAAACGCACTTCTGTGCTCTTGAGTTTTCTTATAAGAACTTTTATTGGCATACGTATCGCACCTTCTGTGCTCTTGAGTTTTTTTATAAGAACTTTTATTGGCATACGTATCGCACCAATGCTGTTGTTGCAAGATCATAGAAAAAGATTACACATGCTTGGCAGAGATCTCACAGGTGGAAATAAGAACATCGGCAAGGCTCATGAAAGGGATTCGTATTCCATATAGTATCACAGCGTTAGTATTATTGGCCTATGCGTGAGGAGGATACTTCGCTTTAGTGGTTTCACCTTAAACCAAAAATTGTGACTTTGCAGTAAATTTTTGCTTTTAAACGCTCTTTTGCATTGGCCAANATTTTTGCTTTTAAACGCCCTTTTGAATTGGCCAACGAAAAAGTTCTTATTAGGCGCCGCGAAGCCAGCGGGCATTGAATAGTAGATAATAGATAGACGCCAAGTCTTGATACTTCTTGATTGTGTGCCAGCCTTTATCCCGGGCAACCAGTGACAACAACAGTGCACAAAATTATAATGTATGGTGCTGTAATTGTATTGAATTTCCTTATACCGATTGGACAACTAAGTGAAAGGCACAGGATTCGCGAAATATAGCTTTTAAAGCATATCGTGAAAGTTTTAGCCGAAAAAACTTTAAGGGAAGCTAAACTTGAGATGCATTTCACCGTCTACTTGATTGTTCCGATTCCCTTGTTACAAGTTTAAGGCCTTTACAAACAGTCAGAAAAAAATCATGTGATCCAGAAGTAAGAGACGTGCTGTTAGAAGAGAATTTTGAGCAAACATAAACTGATCTGATGCTTCTGAAGACGAATTAAACTTTTATCATGTACTGTACCATTTTCTCATTGTTTCTTTATTAAGTAATCTTTATGGCCTGTTACCATCATTATAATTATCAGTGAGGTTGTCCACACTTGCCTGGTTATCAGTACTGAAAAATTATGTCTAGAATTGTTGCAGCACCGTCCATATTTTAAAAATTGCAGGTTTTGCAAATATTTCGCGAAAATATCAACCAGAAAAACACAAAATACCTGCTTCAAGTGAATTTTTAGACCTAAAATGAGTTGAAATATGACGACCGAGTGTGCAAAAGTGTAGTCGTCATGTAATCGTTGCATCATGCTTGTGATGATGAAGCAACTATGATTGGACGACCAATGTGCAGAAAGCCTAACTGCACAAAGGAAAAATTAATCCCATTGTAACGTAAATAAGCAAAGTGTACATCTAACGAATAGCTCTTGTATGGGCATAAACTCGCAAAATTTTAGTCTTAACTTAATACGAAAACATAGTTTAAGAAAAAATATTTGCATTGTAACAACTTACAACTATTTTGTTTTTAAATAAATATGTACTATTAAAACCATTAACAACTAAAATAAAAGGTTTAATTCCAACTTTGACCTGAAATATCGAATAACACATTTTTTCATGAATATTCACCCATCTACGGGGTGCGACCTAACGAAATCCGTCACATTAAAATAAGGTTCACCCTAATGGACACTTTGAATCTCTACTGTATTATTCTAAGTAAATTTTAATCTCAAGCTCAATAAAAATTGTTGAATGTAAATTTTAATCAATAATTAATATCAAGAATAAAATAATTAGTGTAAGCCCAATGTTGGCTATTAACAATAGAGATGTAAAAAATTACTTTTAAAATATGTGGATTATGTGTTTCCTGGTATGACATTTGTTTAAGTAGTTATGGATATTGTATTTAGAAAAAGGTGAGTACTTGAGCAACTATAATTTGGAATTCATTCAATGGACCCATCTATCTTTCTCCGAACAGGCTGAAGGCTATGTATCATGAATGTTATCATTAGTTCGTCAGCTGCTGCGTTTTCTTTGCCCTGCGCTAGCAATTCTTAATGACTCTCCACAGCATTATTCTAAGTAAATTTTAATTAATAAGTAATATCTAAAATTAAATAATTAACTATAAGCTATTATTCTAAGTAAGTTATAATCAATAATTAATATCTAAAATAAAATAAGTAGCTATAAACAATGGAAATGTAAAAAATGATTTTGAAAATAAATAAATTTAGTGTTTCCTGATATGGAATTCTTTAACCCGCCGTCAATGAACATAGTTTTTATCACACGGTCAATTAGCTGGGTGTGTCACACCCTAGAAAAAATATATGTACATATATATAGAATACAACTACAGTTAAATGTATTTTTTATATTTTTTTATTAATTTAACAATACTTGTGTAGAAAAAAAGAAAAAAACAACGTCTTTAGTTCATTTTGCATATTTTTTTGTCATTAATTTTTAATATTAAATTAAGTGCTTTCAGCCATATTATGTTCTAAATAAGAAGTAGGGTAGAAACTTTAAAAGTTTATTGTAAACCAGTATAAGTATAAGTATTCAAAGATATTTGCATACTTTAAAGAGTTTTCCGTTACTAATAGCGCGAAACAATATATACGAGTAGATCACACGTATAAATATTGTTACTAGACAATGAACATGGGTGTGAGACACCCGAACGAAAGCTTTCGCCTATATACCATGGTTGCCACTCGCCAACATTTTTTTCTACCAAAATCTCTTAAGAAAAGTTATCAAAAGATACCAAATCTTCAATACCAAAATCTTCACTTCTTCACTGAGAAAAAAACATACTGAATAAAACTGCTATATTTAATAACAAATGTGTATATACTTACAGCCCGATTCTGTGCACTTAATAAATTNAAAGATACCAAATCTTCAATACCAAAATCTTCACTTCTTCACTGAGAAAAAAACATACTGAATAAAACTGCTATATTTAATAACAAATGTGTATATACTTACAGCCCGATTCTGTGCACTTAATAAATTCAATATTTTTATAAATTGTCAATTTTCGATTGTTTATCAAAAACTCCCTGTTCTAACAAAGGAGTTTAAATCTATTTTCTTGATAAATTATCAAGATTGAAATTGCTATTGAAAATTATAATAATTTTTTTTATTAGAAAATATTTTTCTATCAATTAATTACTGCATGCGCCGATATTCTCGTTTTCGTTGTTGGTGTTTCCGACAGGGTAGGAGTATGATGTTATGTGGAACGATTTTTCGTCATCTTTTGGCAAATTTTGTTTGGAGACCAACCAGTTTCGGCGTTGTGCCATCTTCAGTGTAATTTTTCGCTCGGAATGTGCAGATATTTGAACCTGCGACTCACGGAATAATAGCACCGGCATACCAAAAAATTGGCGGGTGCTTTTAACCGAAATTTCGAGCTATTTTTTTGGGTTTTCATAATTTACTGTACGTGTCAAACGGACCTCAGATTCGTATTCTGTGGGTGGAAATACATCTTGGTTGGTGGGACTGGTAAAAAGCACGCGACATTTTTTTTTTGTGCCGGAATAATCAAAACGATTTGTGGACCTTACCAAAAATTGCCATATGGCCGAATTTTTATACAATTTTTACTGTAGAATTCAAATATCGCAAACATTCGAAAGTTGTTTCAGAAGTGCAGCCCGTGGTGCTGCCACTGTAATTCAAATATTTCCAGTATTCGAATATGAGATGACTTTTGGTAGAAAGTTATATATAGCATACACGCACTTGTTCACGACCAATCAAAGACTAAACGCTCGCGATCGATAGCTGTAATCAGCTGCACTTGATGGTATTTGGTTGAATAAGGAAAATGAATTAGCAACAAGAGTTTACGGGATGTACATAGCTCAGTGGTTAACGCTTCTGACTTTGAACATCGAATTCGCAGGTTCGATCCCTGCTGAAGTCTAGAAAAAAGAAGTCTGATGAGGAGATGTGGTGATCTCCGAAATAGTGCTATAACTTCTACCGCTTAGACTGTTGCTTTTTCAATTTTTCCTAAGAAACAATCGTTGTACAAAGCTCAATAAAAATATTAAAAATAAAAAATGTTAACAAGCCACAATAACATTGACAAATACATAGTTTAGGAAGAGCCTGCCTGAAACTATACAAAAAAGCAAATAAGCAAATGGATGTATAGAATTGACAACAACAACCACGCTGTCGAGTTTAAATAGCGGCAAATCAGCTGCACTTGATAGTAGTTGGTTGAATAAGGAAAATGAATTAGCAACAAGAGTTTACGGGATGTACATAGCTCAGTGGTTAACGCTTCTGACTTTGAACATCGAATTCGCAGGTTCGATCCCTGCTGAAGTCTAGAAAAAAGAAGTCTGATGAGGAGATGTGGTGATCTCCGAAATAGTGCTATAACTTCTACCGCTTAGACTTTGTTGCTTTTTCAATTTTTCCTAATAAACAATCGTGGTACAAAGCTCAATAAAAATATTAAAAATAAAATGTAAAAAAGCCACAATAACCTAAACAAATACATAGTTTAGGAAGAGCCTGCCTGAAACTATACAAAAAAGCAAATAAGCAAATGGATGTATAGAATTGACAACAACAACCACGCTGTCGAGTTTAAATAGCGGCAAATCAGCTGCACTTGATAGTAGTTGGTTGAATAAGGAAAATGAATTAGCAACAAGAGTTTACGGGATGTACATAGCTCAGTGGTTAACGCTTCTGACTTTGAACATCGAATTCGCAGGTTCGATCCCTGCTGAAGTCTAGAAAAAAGAAGTCTGATGAGGAGATGCGGTGATCTCCGAAATAGTGCTATAACTTCTACCGCTTAAACTTTGTTGCTTTTTCAATTTTTCCTAATAAACAATCGTGGTACAAAGCTCAATAAAAATATTAAAAATAAAAAATATTTTTTTTAATCTATTTTTTTATGGCACAAGTATTTCTTCCGATATAATTGTTTCTTTTTTTTTTGTAATGCAACTAGATTTTTAAGTTTGTTATTTATATTTAAATTGAAATAATTATTCCTACTTACATTGACTTAAAAAAATTAACCACCTCCAAGCGGCCTCGAACCTGCGATCCCAGAACTAGAACCAGTAGTCTTCAGGTGACGCCACTGCCGACATTTGTAAGAAAAGCAATTAATTGCGTTTTATTTTAGGCTTTGGCAATTCAAAGGCAGATGTCGCTGAACGCTTAAGTTCACTGCAGGGACTTATTAGCTGCAGCTACAAGGAATTTCGCGACATCATGGCACCAAATGGTCAAACAGTACGTATTTCAAAACGGATCGGGTGTTTCATACCCATGTTTATTGACGGCGGGTTAAATTAATTATGGATATTTTGCAAGCGTACATTTAGACAAAGGTGAGTACTTTGGAATTCATTCAATGGAGTTATCTTTCACCGAACAGGCTCTGCATCTACGGATATTATCTCTAGTTCATCAGCTGCCGCTGTTTATAAAGTATTTTAGGTTCAATACCATGTGCTAGCAATTCTTAATGCCGTTTCATACGCTCCGGTTACCCGCACCCGATTTGGCGGCACAAAATGCATGTAAACGCGCACTGACTCCATAACATATAACAGGGAGTCTATAACGATGTTTAGCCTGTAATTAGTGTTAACAAGACATTGAGAAATTGGCCCTTAAAGTTAAAAAGACACAACGGCAATAACGCAAATTTGTGCTATTTCCCAATCGAATGTGAAATAACACAAATGTACTTTATTTCATTTCTCGTTGAGCAATAAGACCAACTTTTAAACTTATCAATTGAGTAATAAAGCAAAATAGTGCACATAGTCACCCAGTTACATTTGACAAAAAGTAGTACATGAACAAGTTAAATAGACGGATTTGTAAGTATACAATTTTGAAAGTGCTCAGCGTCGCGGCGGTCCACGTTCGCGCCGCCCCGCGCCACCCCACGTTGGACGCCGCGTCCCCCTCCACTCCTTTCGCAATTATGCACTGCTGTCATTATAACCGTTTAGAAAAAATAAAAATAATAAAATAACACTAGTACACTTCTGAAACTGCTTTTTAATGTCCAAGTAATGGGAAGTATTGTGTATGGTGTTATTGCACGCATCCCACCCATGGTGGAATTTACCAGAAGCCACAGCCTTATTTGAAAATTTTCCTATAAAATGTGGTTATAACATAACATATTAACATATTAAAAAGCATGCGGACAAAATTCATACAAAAGCGCTATGTCTAATATGCCGAGCAGTTATTAAAGACGAGGCTTTCCTTTATTTTGCTAGACTTTTCATCGTGAATATTACTTTCTTCATATCAATTATATCACATTTTTTGTTTAATTCAAGGCCTATGAAACAGGTTTAGAGCATTTGAGCAAAAACAACATCTGCATGTATTTTGTTGGTGCTTCTGGTATCGGCAGTGTCAACAACTGTTCTGATTTTTTTCTTCTACATCAAAGCGTGACATGTGAAATACAAAAAAGATAAAAATTTATATTGAAAAAATGAAAATTGCTGCAACTTTCTTTCTTAGTAAATTGGTTTGCTTCTCGAAGCTTTGATCCATCCTGTGCCAGGCCCAGTAATCAGCCGTTGTGCTACTGACTTGTGCGAGCATTCCAAAAGCTGCTATTCAATCGCTGGTTTTGTATGGAAAAGGGTTTCACATGCAAATAGATTTTAATAATTTAGAATTGTTTTGAGAAGAAATTAAAAATATATGACATTTTTGAGAACAAATAGTTTGAAAAAAAAATCAAATCAGCTGCTATACTGATACTACCTGTTCAATGTGCCTTGGTTTAATTGTATTTTTGGAATATGTTTTAAAATATTGCCAAAAACGCGATTTCTTGACACTTTGGCCTCGTTTTAATCAAAATCTGGAGCTGCTGGAAGCTTCATACTAAAGATTCGTAATCAGCACAAACAAGTCTATTAAAAACTGATTTAACAATTGCCGCAACGATTTTTTCCATTGTTGTTGGCATGTGTTATTGTTTAAATTTCTAAAAGAAATTTCACTAGTAGTTTTCACGTTGAATATTCAGTAGAGCAGCTGATTTTACTTTTTTCGAGAATTCAGTCTTTAAATTGTCACTTTTGCTCACATTTTACTTCAAAATTTCAAACTTTGTTTACGTTTATGGATTCCAAAACCAACAAAGAAAACACACGGCTTGCAGTCCAATGTACCGACTGTGAAGGTAATTCTCAAATTTTGTGAAGAGAAGATATTCATTAGGCGAAACTACGCCAAGAAAATTATTGCTGATTGTGCGATTGTATCTTCAACATGAGAAACTCAAATAAGATGGATACCAGGAAAATGTTGTAGAAGTAAAGAAGTTCTCAAAGATGGAAGCGTACGTTTTGGATTCAGCTCGTTCCGGATGCTATTCGCTGCATTGCGCTTGGTCGAAATCCGAGTCTGACGATAATCCGTTGAATACCACTCGTGTTTCAAATGTAGTCGGATATTTTCATCGCTTTTCCCTGCCTAGGAATGTTTGAAACAAAATTTTCGGGGTAAAAACCCCTTACACAATGTACAAAGTTATGGAAAAATATTTTACGAATGTGTGATGTTACAACTGAATATTTATGTGCATTTTATTATTATTTCACTGGTTCTTGTAAGAGCCAAAATGGCGACCTAGTGACTGATGGACAGAACGTTTTTAAATAATGGAGGGAACACTTTTCCAGAGAAGAAGAACCCGATTCACCAGACGATGATTACGGAGTCGATGTTCCATCACCTGACTATGACAAAGTACGAAATGCAATAGGGCGCTTGAAAAAAAAAACTGATGAAGCTGACAACCTGCCAGCTGAGCTATTCCACCGTCAACGAACTNAGAAAAAAAAGCTGATGAAGCTGACAACCTGCCAGCTGAGCTATTCCACCGTCAACGAACTGACTGGGCCTTATAGGCCAAGAGCTTATGACCAAAAAACCAAATCATACGATCGATTGGAATTTTGTTTGAGCTTAGCTTGTTAATTTATAAATCGATATTCGGAAGGCTGGCGGCTGAACAGCTGTCTTAATCATGCGTTTTTAGCTATTAAAGATGGCAAAAAAATCGATTACCGAACATACTTCAGATGACTTGAGATTTTTATAGAATTTTATGCACAGTAAATAGAAAATTAACTCAAGGGTGCCTGCCAATTATTATGGCATTAAAGTACTGCCTGCCAATGTTGAAAGTGCATTGTTGTAAGTATTTATAAGTCAACATATTTACTTCAGATGGGCTGTCCTTTTGACGTGGGATACTGCAGCTCGACCCAGATACCTAACTGGATAGCCCAAGGAAATCAGCCAGGCATGTCTTCGTAGACCAACCTACGGCCACCAAAGCTGGAAAGCGCCGACAATGCATGATGTGGACAAACCAAATTAATGTTACATGTTACGCGTTGTTATTCTAAAAGCAATAAATTGGAAACCATCAAAAGATGGTATAGAGAAGAACCCAATACACTGAAGTAACACCACAAAGGTTGGCAGACCAAAAACGAACCATAGTAATTAACAGTAGACTAAGCAACATAGAAATACAGAACAAACTGCCCAGGTACTAAACACGAGGCAAATTACTGAAGAAACCCAACATTTACCTCATCATCTCAATACACCCATACAAAACCAGAGACATCCGCAGAAAACAACAATAGTCCCGACGCACCCGATAGAAGCATCACCCCACTTTCTGTAACGAACAACAACCCAAATGATGAACTACTAGAAAAAATAAGAAATGAAATAGCAACAAACAGAATCAAATAGGAAGGGACAAACCCATAGACTAGACCATCAATCCCAAAATTGATAATGAGAAAGGGTACAACAAATATACTAAATATTATAAACAACCATATACTCCCCACACAGGTTCACGTTAGGGTGATTCAAAATTGGAAATTTTTCGAATTTCGACTGAGAACGTTCGGATTCTTGAAGGTAAGAGGGAAGACAAGTTCCTTCTAAAATTTCAGCTTATTCGAACAAGATTTAGCAGTCGCTCAACGCTGTTGTTTGTTTTCCGGAAACTACAGATTTTAAATGCATCTTTATAAAAAGTAGGTATATATTTTCCTCAAGTCTTGTCGGATTTCGCTGAAATTTTCTAAGTTGGTTCGAAAATATCAGTTTATTAGAACACAGTTTATATAAGTTCGATAAATGAGTTTTAAACAGTTTTAGTAATTAGTTAGTAATTAAGTTTTGCTTTATAAACAATTAATACTTGCAATACTTTTATTTTGTTCCTTAACCAGTTAGCATATTCTAAATATATCTAAGATCACATTATAATTCATATCGTATCCATAATAGTGGGCCTCATCATGAAATATTATTAAACATAAAATAAAAAAAAAACAAGTAATTTTTAGCAAAAAAAAACCGACCAAAAAAATATAAACATATATCTCTATATATTTCATGATTCAATGATCGCATCTAAACCAAATTAGTATGGGACCACCCCTGAGACACTACCTTTCAGTTGCAAAAAAGAATTATCGAAATCGGTTGACGTGGTGCAAAGTTATGCGGTAACATACATAAAAAAAAAAAAAAAATTTTCCGACGAACAGATAAGCTCCTCCTTTTTTGGAAGTCGGTTAAAAAAACAGATAAATATCACTCCTTCGCCATTTTGAATCCAAGTGTTTTCCTAGGCATTGCAAATAATAATAGTATGAAATAACAATATTTTGGCGCTTACACCTTTTCCAAGTGTTTGGACGAGCTTCTCCTCCAATTTGTGGTGCGCGTCTTGATGTTGTCACAAAAATATAAGTATTTTAGACGAATATTTTTATAGAACTTAATTCAAAAACGGCCGCGTGGTGTAGTGGTTTACACTGCGCGTTACTACTCCGCAGGGCCTGGGTTCAAGCCCTGGTCAAAGCAACAACGCAAAAAAATATAGAAAAAAGGATTTTTTCTTAACAGCGGTCGTCCCTCGGCAGGCAATTGCAAATTTTAATTGCAAGGACAATTAACAATTAATTATCATTACATTACAATTAACAGTTGGTTCAATTGAGAATAACAATTAACAATTAACCAATTGTTAATTGTTGTGGAGAGTTGGCAATTAAATATTTGTAGCAATTAGCAATTAATTAATTGTTAACTGTGGTATTCTGCAGCTAACAATTTATAAAGTTTTAATTGGTTTTTAAATTTTATTAAAAATTAACGATTATAAATGACAACCCAGGCCTGTGCCGTACTTTTTATTTCATTTATAATGCCGAATTTCCAATAGGCAATGAAATGACAAAGAATGTATACCATTTAAAAAAAATGCCATGCGGAATGAAGTTAATGACTATTTTTTCTACATAATGACACGATAATTTTTTAATGCCCAACTTTGTCATTTGTAATTTTTTCCATTTCATGCCTAGTGGTAATCTAGCATAAGTAGGTTAATTGGTATCAAAAAAATAATTGCAATTAAATTAATTGCGGTGTGGAATTAAAAATTTAATTCCCATTAATTTTATTGCAAGTAATTTAATTGCAATTCGCAATTAAAATTAAAATTGCAATTAATTTAACTCCAATACGCAATTAAAAGTTTAATTACAAGCCGCAATTAAAATCTGAATTGCAATTAATTTAATTCCGATTACTTTTTTAATCAATTAACAAGATGATTGAAAAATTAATTGATTAAACACCGCCTCACAAAATCCATTTGCTGTTCGGAGGCGGCTAAAGCTATAGGTCCCTCGCCTTTTTGCGACAACATCAAGACGCACACCACAAATTCGAGGAGAAGCTCTGCCAAACAGTGATCGGACTTTTACCACATTGTGGTAGATCTGCTACTTTTTTGAGCATCTACCACATCTACCACACAAGGTCTGAAATCTACCACATATTCGCGTTTTTGAGTAGTTTTATTTTTGCACGAGATAATTTTCTTAATTTTAAGAGCAAAAATTGTCCAACACTAAACACTAACAACAGGCAGAATGGGAGAATAAAATAAACCGTAAAATAGAAAATTTTCTCAATATTCAATTTTTCGACAGGAAACGTGGTATTATTGAGTTAAATTGCAAAATATATGATTTATAAAAAAGAATTAACAATGAAATTGTTAAAAAACGGCATTTTTGTGAAAGTAGCAAATTTCAGTGCATCTAAAGTTTCTAAAGCGTTGTTTACTTTTACTTGAGAGTTGTCAAAATCGGCAAATCCCAGGTAGCGGTTTCTGGAACGTGCCACATTTGTTCGCTACATCGTGATGCGATAAAAAGAAAAGCAGGCAGCACTCCGTAAGGTTGCAGAAATCTTTCACAATATGTTCGTAAAATACATATCTTGATATGGAGGAACTGCTTTACATTGTCAAGAAAGAAAAAAAGCCAAAACTCAACGCAATTTTTGGCAACTTCAATCTTGCACTTTATTATGCTAAAATTATTTTTTTTTAGATTGTAATAAAAATGTTTGCAATTTAGGTGAAACCTTGCAGATTTTTTTTTAATTTTTGTACAAAGCTTGATCCAAAACCTGAGATCTACCACATTTTTTGAAATCTACCATATTTTTTCCAGATTCTACCACACATTTTTTTTTTTGAAGTCCGATCACTGCTGCCAAACACATTGCCAGGTTGAAAAGATATAAAACATTGAACCGAAGGAAAATAGACAACAAAAATTCTTTCAACTAATGAAAAGGTATTCTAAAGAAAACTAACGACTCATTCAAACACCCCGGCCGAACCGCCGACAACTGAAGAAGTCACCAAGTATTGGATAGGGATATGGTCCATACCCACACACCACAATAATAGCGCAAACTGGATAATGGAAGAAGAAAAACGACAAACAAACCTAGATCCACAACAACAATATACCATAACCACACAAGATTTAACTGAAGTTATTAAAAAAAACGCATAACTGGAGGTGCCCTGGGATGGATCACATACGTGGTACAAACGATTCACCTCTACACATCAACGTCTAACCTCACTCATAAATGAAATGTTTATGTAGGGTTTACATAAATTGCCAAGATTCTTAACTATAGGCACGATTGAGAGAATACAAAGGTTGCGCCGATCTCGGACCGCTATTCCGCTCTTAACGAATTTGACAGAATCGTTGTTTGCATGACGTCACACTTGTGCAACTTGTTTACGTTTTCCTTGCAACATTTTTTCTTCTTCTTCCATTCTTGCTCACGTTTTGGCATTTCTCTCTCGCAATTGCACCAGTGTGACGTCACACAAAAGTTATTCTCAAAAATCCTCTCTGATCGGCGCAATCTTGTATTCTATCATTCTTGAACTATAGGTAAAATATTTATAGAACCAAAAAATGCATAAACAACCAATCCAGCCAACTACAGACGTATAACTTGCCTACCAACTCTCTATAAAATCATGAAATCGGGAAAAAACCACGGGCTCCACCAACGTAACGATAATTTCAAAAAACTCAAAGCTTAAGGAGGCTAACCACAATGTGTGCATCAAATTTGATCGAGAACGATCAAGTAGTTTTTGAAATTCGCATATATCATATAGGTAAGTGAGCGGTGCCAAAATTTCTTGAAAACCCACTTTTTTGCTAAAGAGCGATTGTATTCTCAATTTTAAATAAATATTAATGAATTCCTTAACCACACTGCTCAAAAAATCTAAAAGTCTGGTACATATTCAAAATAAATTCAAGGCCGCATTTAAGAAAAAAGTCGCCAAACTTCGACAGTTTTTATGCGATTGCAATAAATGAGGTATCAGTTTATTTGAATATATATTGAATTTTAGATAGTACTACATATTTTGAAATTGTGGAAATAAGTGATGGGCAAAATGTTTTGTTTTTTACATTTGCGCGATGAAAAATCTCGAAAATCCAAGTCTGACAATGGATTATTATACGTAATTTTAAAGGCCTCTACATCCTCTTCTCACAACATGTTATCTTTAAAATCTAGTGAAAAATAGTCTTTCAAAAACTGATAGATCCACAAAACTGTATTTTCTGGCCTAAAATGACAAGTCGCGACTTCTAAATGATTTTAAAAATCATATAAAAGGAGACAATAATATTTGTCATAAAAATGAAGGACATCAGGAGGGTAGGGTCTTGAAATTAAAAAAAAGTCGATGGGCACCCTAATACTCATCGAAATAATTATAAAACCAAAATTAAAACTTCGTTAACAACACGTTTTCATAGAAGATAACATCAGTCTCATAGGGCTTACCTCTGGAACCGCTTACGCTAACGTCCTGCTATTCGACACAGCTACATACGTTATCAATGAAGTACTTATGGCGAAAAGTGGTAGGTATTGGAAACGGGGCGTTGCATCTCCCATACAAACTTGACTTCTCATATCTTTTATATTCGGAACCGCCTACGCTAAAATCCTGAAATTCGTAAACGTATTTGTGACAAAAAGGGACAGGTATTGGAAAATGGGGTGTGGCACCTTCCATACAAACTGAAATTCTAATATCGCTTATCTCTGGAACCGCTTATGCTAACATCATACTGACTGTGACTGCAGAATAGTTCGGTCGTGTTTTCTATCGCTCTGTGTTTATTTACATTTATCTCGCAATAATGTCTTTATGTACTAATTGTACGGCCCATTGTGGGCTTAAAGATAAACGCTTAAACGCGATTTCGGATTTGTAAGAATTAAAAAGCGTTTTTATCGCATTAATTGAACCAGCAAATGATAATTCTATTTCGCCGGCTCCTGCTACTAGTGGAAACAAAAGAACGATGCGTTCGCAAGCAAAAGCTAGTGATAGTGTTGTTGCTCAGCCTGGTAAATTGCCAAAGCGCGCTTTCACTGCGCCATCTAATGATGCTGTTGCTGACTCTAATACCGTGGCAGTACGAAAAAAGTTCTGATACGCATTGTGTTTCTGATGCGCCGGGTATAAATACTGGTTATACCGCTCTTGATGTAGTTGATACTAATACCGGTTTTTCAACTACTCCTAGTAGTAATACCGGTTTTCCTGCTGCTGTTGCTTTTACTCGCTCGCCAACTACTCGTGGTAATAACATCGGTTTTTCTGCCTCATCTCTTCCGACTGCTTGTACTTCTCCCTGTTCACTAACTGCTGGCCCCGCTAACGCTGTGCCTACGTATGCCGCTGCTGCGGCTTTGGCGAACAATGCTAGGTTGAGCAACGCACAAGCGAAAAACGCAACTAACAATGCGCAAGCAAATAATGCACAGTGGTCCGCTATGGATAAAAAGCGTACTCATAAGAGACATAGGNTGCGCAAGCAAATAATGCACAGTGGTCCGCTATGGATAAAAAGCGTACTCATAAGTGACATAGGTGGTGTGTATTTGGGTCAAATGAGAACTCGGAGCTGGGAGTTGTTGTTCGCCGCAAATGGTTGCACTTATCATCGTTTTTGCCCACTGTATACATGTAAGGACTGATGACATCATTGGCTATGTGGCTAAATATGCAGCTATCGATAAGAAGACAATTGTATGCTATAAACTGGTCAAAAACGATTCTGATTTGGAAACTATTAAGCACATTAATTTCAAGCTTGGAGTTTCAGAATCTGACTACTCAAAAATTCTGTCATCGGATATTTGGCCCTCCAACGTTGCTGTCCGGCCTTTTGATTTTTTTCAAAAAGATGCCCAGCCGTAGCCCAAGAAGTAAACCCAGCAAAAAATCGGTAATCGCTTTTAGTGGTAACGTGTTCTAGAAGGCATAGCGTTATAATGCCTTCGAATTTTTTCGCTTCTTTTAGGCATTGCCAGTAATGCAAAGTAGAATGTCCTACAATATTTTATTTATCTCGCTTCTTCGTTTCATTTCGGGGAATGCAAAGTAGAATGTCCTATAATATTTATTTTTTAATTCGTTTCTTTGCTTAATTTCCGGGAATGCAAAGTAGAATGTCCTACAATATTTTATTTGTTTCGCTTCTTTGCGTCATTTCAGGTAATGCAAAGTAGAATGTCCTACAATATTTTATTCGTTTCGCTTCTTTGCTTCATTTCGGGGAATGCAAAGTAGATTGTCCTACAATATTTTATTTGTTTCGCTTCTTTGCTCCATTTCGGGGAATGCAAAGTAGAATGCTGCATCGTAGTCAGCTGAAAAATGGAATGAATATCCAAAAATTCTTTTTCTACCGTTGTTTCTGTCTCGCATAAAAATCATGTTTTGCTTTGTTCAATTTGCAGCGAAGTTGAAGTCAGTCAATGAAGTGACGTACAAGAGTGAGGAAGTACAATTTTAAGCTTAATTAAATATGCATGTATGTACATACCGATTTTAAAGAAAATTTAAATACCTAAATACCAATATATGTACGCTGATTTATAAAAATTTTAATTAATTTTAACCTTTTAAGACATTTTCTGATTTCAATTTAATATAAATAAGTATGTACTTATCTAGGCATTCTACATTAGTTTCTCTGTAAGGCATTCTTTGTTCGCTTCTCTGGATTCTGTTTATCCATGCGTTCTCCCTTCGTTTGAAGGTAATGCTGCGGGTAAGGGCTTACCTCCAATGACATGCCCATGTTAAAATAAGGCCTTCTTGAAGCGAAACGGTAAGCGATTCCCATCGCCTAGCTCGTTTCCACATTCGTTTCTGTGGTAATCGTGTTTTTTGCTGGGAAAAAGTCACTCTACCTTTGGTGATCGGAAAATAAGTATCTATCACCAAAATACTTCGGGACTCAGGACAAAATCCGAATCTGTCTACATTTTTAGCTCACAATTGGATTATGGCTGCTTCGTTTTGACAGAAACCTGGCTGAATGCTAACTTTTTCGATGCGGAGTTCTTTTATCCAGCTCTCTTTGTTTTTCGCAAAGACAGATTTTTCTAAAACTGGTGTTAGTAGGGGTGGTGGTGTACTGATAGCTGTGCGCAGATATCTTCGGGCTTCTTTTTATCTGCTGCTAGATGCCAACTCCCTGTTGGATCACCTGTGGTGTGCTGTACATTTGTGTGTCCTACATTCCGCCGGGCAGCTATGATGTCATATACAAGGCACATGTTGACAATATACTGGCACTCCACGAGAAAATTGGAAACAGCCAACTTTGTGTTTTAGGTGACTTTAATTTATGTAATATTTCCTGGAGCTTTATTGATAACAATATTTTCCTCACCCCATCAAATGTTACTACTTTATCTGAATCATATTTAATTGATAATTTATTATGTATTGAATTATTTCAAATCAATGGTTTTTTTAATGAGTTAAACCGAATTTTAGATTTAATATTTATTAGCTCTAATATAAATTTCAAGCTCTCTCATGCGGCCAGTTACATCTCCCCTCCAAATCAGCATCATAGCCCTATGGTTTTGGAGTTAGAATTTTACCAATACTTTGAATTACCGACTGCTAGTCAGACGGTTGCTTTTAACTACTCTTGTTGTAATTTTGCTGAATTGAATAATTTGTTTGATTTGGATTGGTCCCAGCTCTTTGGAAATGTGGATGTAACTGGTTGCTACGATATTTTTAAGTCTAAACTTTGTGATATTTGTGTGGGTCACATCCCAATTCTTAATTCGAAAACCGCTAAGCGTCCATGGTTTACTAAAGAACTCAAACGTATAAGGAATAAGAAGAATAAGTTCTACAAAAGACAAAAGCATTCCAACGATGTTAATTTGCGTGAGCGTTACGTGTTTTATAGAGCNTTGGAAATATGGATGTAACTGGTTGCTACGATATTTTTAAGTCTAAACTTTGTGATACTTGTGTGGGTCACATCCCAATTCTTAATTCGAAAACCGCTAAGCGTCCATGGTTTACTAAAGAACTCAAACGTGTAAGGAATAAGAAGAATAAGTTCTACAAAAGACAAAAGCATTCCAACGATGTTAATTTGCGTGAGCGTTACGTGTTTTATAGAGCTGAATTTAACAGGCTCAATAAATCTTTGTATAGGAATTATATTCGCGGCGTAGAAAGCAATATTAAATCTAATCCCAAGTTCTTCTGGAGTTATATTAAATCAAAGAAAAATTGCTCTAATATACCTGCATCGGTCCAGCTTAACGGGGTGTCAGCCAACTCCATCTCCGAAGCTGTTAATCTTTTTGCTGATTTTTTTTCTTCCAACTTTATTTCAGGTAATTCTGATAATGATTTTATTCCTGAAGATCTTTTGTCAAATTTAGATACTCCCATTAACTTCGGGAAATTAAAGTTGACAGACGAGGATGTAGCTAATGGCATTAACCAGCTTAAACTATCCACTAACACTGATGTAGACGGCCTCTCGGTTATTTTATTTAAAAGTTGTCCTTCACTAATTGCGCCTTTGAGGCACATTTTTAACATGTCTCTATCTGCCGGAGTTTTCCTCGATGACTGGAAATTGACTTTTATTACGCCAATTCTTAAAAGTGGTAACAAAAATTGTATTGAGAATTATAGGCCGATTTCTAAGCTTACCACTGTCTCAAAACTGTTTCAGTCCATAGTTAAAGATAAAATTTACTTTGCTGTTAAACATTTTTATGTCCCAACCAACATGGGTTCATGCCGGGCAGATCCACGTTAACCAATTAAGCTGATTTTACAGAGGACTGTTTGGAAACCTTTCAAAAGGGATTCCAAATTGACGCTATATATACCGATTTCTCTAAGGCTTTTGACAGGGTGCCTCATCGAATATTGATAGCTAAACTTGAAGGCCTGGGCTTTCATTCAGAGTTTCTGAAGTGGATCACATCCTATCTGTATAACAGACGCTGTGTTGTTCGTTTTGATAATGTATCGTCTTATTCTTTTGTCTCCTCCTCTGGTGTTCCCCAGGGTAGCGTCTAAGGTCCGTTATTATTTGTTATCTTTATTAATGATATATCTTCCTGTTTCTCAAAGTGTAAGTTTCTTCTATATGCGGATGACCTGAAGATATACTATGAAATTAAAAATAGAGAAGACTCATTGATTCTCCAGGGTGAGCTTGATAATTTGTACTGTTGGTGCGCGCGAAATCGTTTGTCCCTCAATATTGGTAAATGTCATTATACCTCTTTTGCAAAAGTGATTAGTATTGTTCCAACCTCTTACTGTTTTTCGAATGTCCCGCTAAAATCAATTACTGATTTTAAAGACTTGGGTGTTTATTTTGACTCCAAGCTCACCTTCACCACCCACATAAACTTTATTGTTTCTAAATCATTCGCGATGTTGGCCTTTATTCGTCGCAACTGCTCGTCATTTTCCGATCCTTATACTCTCAAACTGTTGTATTCGTCTTTAGTTCGGTCGAGGTTAGAATACGCTGTATTTGTTTGGAGACGTTTTCATACAGTTCATGTGAACAGACTGGAGTCTGTTCAGAGGGCTTTTATATGCTTTGCTTTGCGTCCGTTGAAATTTGGAGACCCTATTCCGTCCTATCGTTCTCGTTATTTGTTGATAAATCTCATGTCCTTAGAGTCCAGGCGTACTTTGTTATTGATGTGCTTTGTCTTTGACATAATTGTAGGCTCTATAGATTGCTCGCACCTCCTTATGAAAATTCGTTTTAATGTTCCCTCACGTATTCTTCGTTGTAATGAATTGTTTTTTGTGGGTGTTGTTAAAACTGTTTATGGTATGAATGCTCCTTTAAGGAGGACTCTCTCCCAATTTAATGCTTATTCTTCATCTTTTGACTTCGATTTTTCTTACTCAAAGTTTACTTTTAAGAATTTACTCATAAGGCACTTGTTATAAGGTTTTCCCTTATTCTATGTATATATTTGTCATATAGTCTGTAAGCGTCCTGTTTACCGTACCGTACCGTCAATACCGTACTTATGGCGAAAAGTGGTAGTTATTGGAATGACAGTATATATACATTTACGTAAACTGGCAAGTATCAGTAAGTTTTGAAGAAAAGCTTCACTGCTTGATGTTTGTTTAAGCAACTTATGCATTTCCCGCATAAACAAAGAACAGCGAACACCCACACGCATTTATATTGCATTTCCCGCATAAACCAAGTGCAGCGAACAAGCACACGCAGTTGTGTTTAAAAGTAATTCTCTCGTTCTTAATAGGGTATGCATATTTTATGCACTTCTCACCTGCCGCCGAACAAAACCTGCTAAAGTAGTTAATTGCTGGCACCTCCAATCATGCTCAACAATCCCACTTGATGCATTACAACTAATAAAAACTAATAGGGTTTCCACCCGCTAAAAATTTCACTGACTAAGTATGTAGGTATTGATAAACATGTGCATTGCGTTCAGCGAGTGAAAGGCATTCAAATGCACTCTTAACCTGAAGTAATAATTTTAAAGAGTATTTAGAGAGTATTGCTGAACTCCTAACCTGAAGTAATAATTTTAAAGAGTATTGCCATCTATCTAAATATATTAATGTATTTGTTTTGTTTTTCTGATCAGTTTAGAATTGTTGAAATTGTGAAATTTGTTAGGCTTTTCTGATCTAACCGTTGTGTAGCAATAAATATAAAACATTAACAGAACAACAAAAAAAACTAATAAACGTATGAATACTCAACAAATAAACAGTAAAGTTTAACACAAAAGAGTTGTTAACTAACATTACATTTAAAATTAAACTTTGAAACATAAAACTAAAAATCACGCTTGTGGTACGGGATGCTGGCTTTATGTTCCATTTCCAGGGTGAATTGTAGTTTGTGGTGGTATTTATTGAGGGTTTTTAAGTTTATATTCACGTCTTTGTGGTTTTCTATTGCAAATATATCGTCTACCTATTTTGTTATAAATTTAATATCGATGTTTAAATATTTTAGCTCCAAAATGGTATTGTCAAGTAAATCGTCCATGACAATATCAGCAATAGTGGGAGAAAGCGGGTTGGCCATTGGCATTCCAAAGGTTTGAGAATAGAATTTATTGTTACATACGAAGTAATTGTTGTCAAACGAAACAAGAACATCTTCTTCACATACATTTATATCGGCCAATTTATTTTTTAAATGGAACGAATTTTTATACCCGAGCGCACATGTGCACAAGGGTATTATAACTTTATTCACATAACGGTTGTTTGTAACAGGCAAAACGAATCGAGATAGATATAGACAAATGTATACATAAATGATCAGGATGAAAAGAGAAATCGATTAAGCGGTGGCTGTCTGTCCGTCCGTCCGTCCGTCTGTGCACACGATAACTTGAGTAAAAATTAAGATATTGTGGCGAATACTGCGGCAACACAAAGCGAACAACGAGAAATAGGCAGAATGTTCGAGGAATGACGTAGAATGTTCCACAAAGAGAAACGTCAAGTTGGATGAACACTGCGAACAGCGAGAGAAAGAGAATGAGCGATAAACTTCAGAACGTTCTAGAGTTGCCATAAGTGC
>NW_016157750.1:7348-10471 GCF_001687245.7 Rhagoletis zephyria | reverse complement strand
CTAAGGTAATATCAAAATACAGTCAGGTACAAGAGTTTAGTAAAATAACCTTAAAACTGAGGTAATTATTAACAAAAACAATTTAAGCAGATTTTCAAGCACCGTTATCTCTAAAACTAGAGCTAATATGGAAAAACGCCATTGAATTTAAAAGATCCCAATTAAGTAAGATCAGTTATCAAAACCTTTGCCCAGAAAAAAATTCAAAACCTGAGCACACTGTTTTAAACGACCAAAAATTCACTTTCAGAACTCTAAAACTTCCCCCCTAAATATCTCAAAAGTTTGACGTGATACGGATTTTCTGAAAACGCCATCGTAATCTAGAGGGCAAAATTAAGTTTACGTGTTTGGCCGTCTAGCTGTGATATTTCAAAACCTTAAAATTTACCTACAGTGTAATTAGTGTTCGTCCGATACCACCATGTACTCGATACCAGTGCTCATTTTAAAACATCGAAGAGGGTACTCGATGCTACTCAAAGTATCGCTAGAAAATACTCGATTCTACTTGCGCTCAAAAGTACTCGGACGAAATATTTCAAAATAGTTTTGCAATCTTTTTAAAATAAATAAAACCATCCTTTATGTGTTTCTTTACACACATCTAGGTAAATAAATATTCTCGCAACTTTTATATGTTAGTTCCAAAGATATAATTTAATTTAGAAATGGCTAATTTAATTCAGAAATGGCTTTTTGAATATGAAAATCTATGCTTGTTTTTAACACAAATATGTATATATGTACGTATTTTTCCTGCGAAATGCAGGCTATTGTTTTATGAAATACAGTAAAACCCGCTTAAGTACTTCACGAAAAATTTCAGCTTAAAAGAACCCACCTAAGTACCTCGATGCGGGTACTTAAGCGAACATAATTATTGATGCAGATACATCTTCTAGTTAACTTGCATATTTAAATATGTAAATCCTTGATTAAAACATGAACATTTAATGAAGTATACGTATTTTAAAACCAAGATCGTAGCATTATCTAAACAAATAAAGAAAATTGTAAAAAATAGATAAAGTAATGGTATGTATTTTTACAAGAACTCAATTCTTTAAAAAGCCATTGGTTATACATATTTATAGTATAAATATATCCTATAAACCTTAAGATTTTGTAGAACACTTAAAAAATGTATCAAAATTTCTAACTTTTTTCTCAGAAGAGTGTTTTGAGTATAAAGTTTTACTGCCCATTCAGTTTTAGTTTAAAATGTGCAAGTTTTAAGTGGCTAAAAATTGCCATTGAATTTTTTGAAGGTGTGTAGCGGCTGCCACTGAATTTCAGAATATGTATGTATGTAAGTATCTTAAAAGAGCACCTAAAAGGGGAAAATTTTAAATTAAAGGAGCAATTCTTGTATATATATACATCCATAGGGTTCTTTTAAACGGCTCTAACGGTTTTTATGAAATTTTGAATACAGATAATGATCTGGATTTTAAGGTTATCTAAATAGGCATTATCTCCGAGAAGACTCGTATAAGGTTGCCACTTATTCGAAATTAATTACAAATCAAATAAAATATCATAATATGGGTATTAAATGGAAGGTATTTTAAAGATCTCCAATTCAAAAATATTTGTAATAGGGTTGCCACCTATTTTGAATCGCGTGTTTATTTAATTTTTTTTTAAAGGTAAAATATTACTATTTATGGGTACCAGAGAAGATCCTTAAACAATGCTTTTCCTAAATACAAAATCTTATCCATTATGATAATAGTGTAAGGTTGCCACTTATTTTCGATTCTACACAATTTATCTAAACCATGGCAATATGGATATCAAATGAAAGGTATTGTTTAGAACTTTGGTCAGAAATTATTTTCCATCAGAGTTGCCACGCTTTTATGTAACGCAAATTTTTATTTTGGTAATTTCAATGAACATTTTTTTATGTATACACAGTACACATGCGCTCAAGATATGTGCCATTCATTCCAGCGTACTTCGGAATAGGGTTGCCACCTAAATTTTAGAATAAGGAATTTACTTAATAGATATAGAAATCCATTTTTTTCCAAAATATTTTTTAAAGCCATCCAAATCTTGAAAACTTTAAAAAGTATATGCACTCCGGGCAAAGCTCGGTCAACCTGGTACTTATAAGTAAAATGGGAAATGGGGTACGAAAAATTTAGGTACTTAGGTGGGTTGGGTAAATAAGCGGGGGGTACTTAAAAGAAGGATTTTCTTCAGATTACTTCAAAAAATTCACGGTGTCCGAAAATGTTGGTTATTTAAGCGGGTTTGGTACTTAAGCGGGTTTCACTGTACCATAAAGCTTCAGCACACGGGATACGTGTCAAACTTCATTTGTGTATCCAACTTGTGGCAAATTGACTAATTTAACTAGTGTTGCATAAATTTTTCGACTGAGTAAATACTTGCACAATGTACTCTATACCCTACTTGGTCACATGTATAGAAGTATAAAAAATCCTCGGTACTTGGGAAAGGTACTCGAGTATTTACTCATATGTTCTCGTATCGCAACATCACTACTAATAATAAACATTAAGTACTCATATTTACTTAATTTTAAACATTTTATGTGTAATTTTGCGCTAAGCGAGAAATTTGGTAAACAGCCAGTGTATAATTTTATTACACGGGGTGTAAATTTGCACACATTAGGGGAGGAAACTGGTTACCTCTCCTTATATGCATAAATTTAAACAAAACAAGTAAGAAAGTCTAAGTTTGGGCGGAGCCGAACATTAAATACCCGGCGCAAGTATTAAATATATGTTTTTTCACCCTTCCGCTAGATGATAAGCCGAGGTGTATCAATTTTGAGTAAATTAGCGTCCTTCAATTTCGAAATATTGAAGTTTCAAGCATTTCTTAAATTTACCGTTATATGAGAATCGGCCGTTATTTTAGTCCGATTTCAATAATTTTCAACGTTTTGCTTACACGTGGCAANAGCAAATTTTAAACATTTTATGTGTAAACTGCGAAGTTCTGAACATTAACTGCCGATTTCATGAAAGCAATTGAAGTGAAAAACAAGTAAGAGCAGCGCTGTCTTCGGCTATGCCGAAGGCTTCATACCTTTCATGAACATCTGCAAATTTTAGTTTGACAGATTACTGATTTTGAATA
>NW_016157750.1:0-905 GCF_001687245.7 Rhagoletis zephyria | reverse complement strand
GTGCACAGACGGACGGACGGACAGACAGTCACCGCTTAATCGATTTCTCTTTTCATTCTGATCATTTATGTATACATTTGTCTTTATCTATCTCGATTCGTTTTGCCTGTTACAAACAACCGTTATGTGAACAAAGTTATAATACCCTTGTGCACAAGTGCGCTCGGGTATAAAAAGTGCTTAAATACAAAACGTTGACACTGAAAGTTTTAAAC
Source organism: Rhagoletis zephyria (assembly GCF_001687245.7). NCBI lineage: Eukaryota > Metazoa > Arthropoda > Insecta > Diptera > Tephritidae > Rhagoletis > Rhagoletis zephyria. Next base: position 690 of record NW_016157750.1, on the reverse strand, counting down.
ATTGTCAAGGGTTAAAACACGTTTCCAGTGGATTTCTGGGGTTGCTGATTACGAATCTGATGTCAGCTTTTCAAAATTCAAAATAGTGGATCCAAAATGGCGACCAACTTTAAACAAATGATTGGATTTGTTTGAAACTCTTAAGCGCCATTTTGAATTTTGAAAATCTGACATCTGATTCGTAATAATCAACCCCATAAACCCACTGGAAACGTGTTTTAACCCTTGACAATGTTTAAGACGTTCAGTGTCAACGTTTTAATTTTAGTACTTTTTTTAAATTTGATCGCGATATTGGATCTGCCATTTTGAATTTAAAAAAACTGACTTCAGATTCCTAATTAGCAACCCCAGAAACCCCCTGGTAATAAGTTCCAGATACGTAATAGCCGACCCCAAAAATTCTCGAGTGCCGGGCTTCGAACAAATCCAATCATTAAAACGACCGCCATTTTGGATCCGCCATTTTGAANCTTTTTTTAAATTTGATCGCGATATTGGATCTGCCATTTTGAATTTAAAAAAACTGACTTCAGATTCCTAATTAGCAACCCCAGAAACCCCCTGGTAATAAGTTCCAGATACGTAATAGCCGACCCCAAAAATTCTCGAGTGCCGGGCTTCGAACAAATCCAATCATTAAAACGACCGCCATTTTGGATCCGCCATTTTGAATTTCGAAAAACTGAC
>NW_016157749.1:196780-210226 GCF_001687245.7 Rhagoletis zephyria | reverse complement strand
AGTATTCACTTTACCGTATCAATTGACCTAAACTGAAATTTTAAACACAATTGGCAACTCTCTCATTTTTTCTTCTATATTGGAAGCTAGATCTCTAGCGATACATCGGTGAAAACTGCATTCAATTCCATGTTTTCGACTGATGCGCGTACAAATATACAAACAGACGGAGATTAAAAANTATTTAATTTATGCTATCAATTAAATTATATTAAAGTTTTCAAATAGGTGGAAACCTTCCACAAAAATATTTTCAGCTGTAAGCCTCTGTAAATTTCTTTCTTTTAACAGCCATAGTGCAGTATTCACTTTACCGTATCAATTGACCTAAACTGAAATTTTAAACACAATTGGCAACTCTCTCATTTTTTCTTCTATATTGGAAGCTAGATCTCTAGCGATACATCGGTGAAAACTGCATTCAATTCCATGTTTTCGACTGATGCGCGTGCAAATATACAAACAGACGGAGATTAAAAAATTCTAAAAATTGTTTATTTGGCTTCTGTAGCTTTAATAAAAACCCACCATATTAATTTTTCTTTAATATCTATAAGGTACAGACATCGATCTGTTACAATTTTATTATATGTATGGATGTAGATATAGATTTCGTTTATTTTATCAATTTAATACAATACATATTTTAACACAGGTGGCAGCCCTCCCTAAAAATATTTTCGGCAATAAAATTTCCTTAACCCCTTCAGTTTGATACCCATATTGCAATATTCAATTTATCTTATAAATTAAATTAAAGGTAAATTTTCAAACAGGTGGCAACTCTAAAAAAAATATTTTTGGCTGTAAGCCTTCTTCAGCCTCTTTCTTTTGACGCCCATATTGCAATATTCATTTTCTCTTATCAATTTTCTTAAACTCCAATTTTCAAACAGGTGGCAACTCTCAATTTTTTTTCTTCCTATATTTTAAGTTAGACCTCTAGCAATACATCGGTGAAAAGTGCATTCAAATCCATGTATTCGTTTTCGAGTGATGCGCGAACAAACATACAGACAGACAGACAAAAATTCTAAAAATGGTTGATTTGGCTTCTGGTGCTCTAATAAAGACCCCCCACATTAATTTTTCTTTAATATCTGTAATGTACAGACATCGACCTGTTACAATTTTATTATATGTATAGATATGTAGAAGTAGATATAGATTTCATTTTTTTTTATCAGTTTAATACAATAAAATTTTTCAAAGAGGTGGCAGACCTCCCTAAAAATATNATCTTTCCTTTGGCGCCCATATGCAATATTCATTTGTTCTTATCAATTTACTTAAACCCCAATTTTAAAACAGGTGGCAACTCTCTAATTTTTTTCTTCCTATATTTTAAGTTAGACCTCTAGCAATACATCGGTGGAAACTGCATTCAAATCCATGTATTCGTTTTCGAGTGATGCGCGAACAAACATACAGACAGACAGACAAAAATTCTAAAAATGGTTGATTTGGCTTCTGGTGCTCTAATAAAGACCCCCCACATTAATTTTTCTTTAATATCTGTAATGTACAGACATCGACCTGTTACAATTTTATTATATGTATAGATATGTAGAAGTAGATATAGATTTCATTTTTTTTATCAATTTAATACAATAAAATTTTTCAAAGAGGTGGCAGACCTCCCTAAAAATATTTTCGGCACTAAAATTTCCTAAACCCCTTCAGTTTGATACCCATATTGCAATATTCAATTTATCTTATAAATTAAATTAAATGTAAATTTTCAAAAACGTGGCAACTCTAAACAAATATTTTTGTCTGTAAGCCTTCTTCAGCATCTTTCCTTTGGCGCCCATATGCAATATTCATTTGTTCTTATCAATTTACTTAAACCCCAATTTTAAAACAGGTGGCAACTCTCTAATTTTTTTCTTCCTATATTTTAAGTTAGACCTCTAGCAATACATCGGTGGAAACTGTATTCAAATCCATGCATTCGGTTTCGAGTGATGCGCGAACAAACTACAGACAGACAGACAGACAGACAGACGACAGACGAACAGACCGACAAAAGTTCTAAAAATGGTTGGTTTGGCTTCTGGTGCTCTAACAAAGACCCCCCACATTAATTTTTCTTTAATATCATTAATGTACAGACATCGACCTGTTACAATTTTATTATATGTATAGATTGGTTTTTTACGTTTTAGTCTGTATAAGAACTTTAGGAATATCCCGAGCTACATACCGAGTAAATTTTTGGTCAGAATATTTATTTTCAACGTGATGCCAAATATGAACCAAGCAGTGTTGCCACTTGAAAAAATGTTTATGTACCAAAATGCCCACCAAATCAGTTTTCAAACTACCAAACATCTTTCCATCATTAAAACGAAATTTCTTGAATTTAAGGGTTTTTAGCTACGCAAATTAGCAGTAAATTTAAAATCTTTCTCTCAAGATAGGCAATTTTTCGTTAAATTTCAACAGCTGATCGATCATGTCTTTGGGAAGTGAGTAATCTCATACTTGGACAACTCTTACGTGTGATCCAAATTGAAAGCAATTTTTGAACGTGGAAACGCAAAGTAACCCAGCAAGCAGAGAAACGTAAATTTTACTGAGTGCAGTGCAATCTCGTACAATTGTCGTATCCGGGAACGAACAGAAAACGACTACAATTTTCGTTAATTCACGTATTCAAAATCGGTCAAATGAAATGAAATGTAATGTTAAATCTGGCAACTCTCTAATTCACTCATGTATATTTTGACATATGAATATTTTATAGCAATAAACCTCACTTCCTTTTCTGACTCTAAAACTGCGTGAACGTTCTATTTTAATAGGTTATGGGACTATGCCCCGCGATAAGAGTTTTTAGTAAAAAAAAAGGTTAAGTAAAATGTCGGTAATGAATTTCCCGTTCGAAAAGCTTCGCGGTCGCGAAAATTTTGATAATTGGAAGCGCCAGGCGAAGGCCTATCTCGTGCTCAAAGGCTGTTGGAAAGTCGCGGAGCATGGAGTTACGGGAGCGGACGAAAAAGACATCGAGTTAGACCAGCGTGCCATGGCGGAGCTCACACTCATGATCGAGCCTTGTAACTTCGCGCACATTGCGACAGCCAAGACTGCAAAAGAGGCATGGGAAGCGCTGTTAACTGCATTTGACGACAGTGGACTGACCAGAAAGGTTGAATTACTGAAAAAGTTGGTGCAACTCAAGCTGGAGCAGTTTTCATCAGTTCAGGAGTATGTGAATGAGATGGTTATGACATCCATAACAGTTAGAGGTGCTGGGTTGAACATAGATGATGAAATTACCGCGTCGTTAATGCTTGCTGGTTTGCCTAGCGAATATCAGCCTTTAGTAATGGCCGTAGAAAACTCTAAGGCAAAGCTTACAGTAGACAATATAAAGCAATTGTTGCTGCAAGACGTAAAGTTCGACAACGGCATTGAGACTGAAAACGCGCTATACTCAGCGAAGGCAAAGAAAATGCATAGAACGAAATAAAAAAAAAACCCGCCTCAGAAGTCTATCACTTGTTATACCTGCGGTTGCGAAGGTCATGTAAGAAAAGCGTGCCCTAAAAATTTTAAAACAGCAGGCAAAACTTTATATACGGTAGGAGCATCATTGCTTGCGAATTCGGGTAATAAGGTAAATAGCTACGACAGAAATAGTGTCTGGTACATTGATTCTGGCGCCACTTCGCACATGACGAACAACAGGGAAATATTAAAGAGCGAAAAAACCGTAAGAAATAAGAGCGTGTTATTGGCAAATAATGAGAAGCTTGACGTGCAAAGCATTGGAAGTGTAGTTGTTATGTTAAAAGCTAACAACAAATTAACATCAGGCAATATATCAAACGTCGAGTATGTTCCAAATCTACGCGCTAACTTGCTTAGTGGTCGTCAAATGACAGAAAACGGCAAGAAACTAGTTTTTGAACGTAACCATGCTAAAATATATGAAAACAATAATTTATTAGCAACCGGGTACTTGGAAAATGGTTTGTATAGGCTAAACTGTACGGCAATAGTACCTGATCGAGCATTGACTGCTGTCAGCACGTTTGATTTGTGGCACCGGCGGTTGGGCCACGACGAGATGGGAGAGGAAATCAAAACAGCTGTGTTGTTTGCATCAAAGGAAAACAAACACGAAATGTAAGCAGACAAAGTGGAACACGTGCTGATTGCATTTTGGATTTGGTACATACAGACGTCTTGGGTCCGCTAAATACCAAATCGTTTGGGGGTGCGCCATTTATGTTAACATTTATTGATGACCACTCTCGTAAAGTTTTCATATACCCAATTAAGCACAAGTACGACGTTTTCGATAAATTTATGCAATTTAAAAATCTTGTCGAAAAACACACTGGTCGCAGTATTGAAGTCTTAAGGTCAGACAATGGTACAGAATATTGCAACCATAAGTTCGCAAATATGTTAGAGAAGCATGGAATTGTGCACCAAAAAACAGCACCATACACACCCGAGCAGAATGGTGTAGCAGAACGGATGAACCGAACCATCATCGAGCGCGTGCGCTGCATGTTGCTAGACTCGAAGTTACCCAACATATATTGGGCTGAAGCAGCAAACACAGCAGCATATTTGCTGAACCGAGTACCATGTAGAGGCAAAAATGTTAGCCCTGAGGAAATATGGTCCGGTGTTAAACCAAACCTAAAGCACTTGCGCATATTCGGTTGCAAGTCAGTGGTACACGTACCTAACCAAAAACGCAAAAAATTTGATCCTAAGTCGGAAGAGTGTGTCTTCGTAGGATACTGTGACAGTACTAAAGCTTATCGTTTGTATAGGAAATATGATAAAAAGCTCTTAATTAGCAAACATGTAAAGTTCTTAGAAGACAACATCTCTACGGCAGATGAAGTAAACAGCTTTGTTATTGGTGATGAAGAAGTTCAGAACCATGGCGTAAGCGACTCAGAGGGGGATGATATGGAATCGTTTTCTACTCCAGAATCTCCATGTGATCCTACGATAGTAAAAATGGTATACACTGCGAGCTACCAGCTCCCACGGTAACAGATACAACCAAAACAACAGAGCAGCACGACGTACATGTTAAAGCAGCAAGTGAAAGAGACGAACAGAATCACAGTGAAAGAAGTGATCCAGACGAGACCGACCAGCAACTGCGTCGCTCAGAGGGCAACAAAACAAAAACACCCTTGAGATACCTGTATTGCGCGACATCAGATGCAAATGATCCATTAACAGTAGCAGAGGCTCTGAACTCACATTTGGCGGCAGTCTGGAAAAAAGCAATGGAGATGGAAATGGCTTCGCTGTGCACCAACGGGACATGGGAACTAACTGAATTACCCACTGGAAAAACAGCAATAACATCGAAATGGGTATACAAAACCAAACGTAATGCACATGGTGAAGTTGTTCGACACAAGGCTCGTCTTGTCGCTAGAGGATTCTCCCAGAAGGAAGGCATCGACTACAACAAGACTTTCTCACCGGTAGTGAGATACACGTCGATACGACTATTGTTTGCGATTGCTGCGCGTCACAATTTGTTTGTACATCAGATGGATGCTGTAACAGCATTTCTAAACGGGGACTTACAGGAGGAAATTTATATGCTGCAACCTGAAGAGTTTGACGATAAATCTGGTCGGGTGTGTCGCTTGAAGAAGTCGTTGTATGGACTCAAGCAGGCGAGCAGAGTGTGGAACCAGAAAATATATCAGGTTCTCACTGGCTTTGGTTTACAACGAAGCGAAGTAGACCAGTGTGTATACTACAATATCGCAGGGCCAACAATGATATATGTAGCCATATATGTTGACGACTTACTAATATTTGGCAACAATGAGGCCGTTGCCCGCGATATCAAACAGCAGCTCTCTGACACTTTCGAGATGAAGGATATGGGTGAAGCCTCATCCGTCCTGGGAATGCGTGTGCAGCGTGATGACGTAACAGGTGACATAACAATAGATCAATCTGAGTATATTGCAGGTGTACTAAAGCGTTTTGGCATGGACGACTGCAACCCTGTCTCAACACCAGTTGACACCTCACAGAAACTGTCAGTTGACATGGCTCCACAAAGTGACAAAGACATTAAGGCCATGCAAAAAGTACCATACATGGAGGCAATAGGCAGCTTGTTGTACGCAGCACAAAATATGCGACCGGACATTAGCTTTGCGGTAAATATGCTTAGCAGGTTCTCAACCAATCCCGGTAAACCTCACTGGGAAGCCGTCAAGCGGGTAATGCGATACTTGAAAGGTTCAATTTTATTTATTTATTTTATTTATTTATTTATTTATTTAGTCTACAGAAAAATGTTTTCTTACAGACAGTTGAGATAAAAAGATTTAGAATATTTAAGTATGTGTGATACATTACAGAGTGAAATAATTATAAATATTAACTTGTAAAGATAACAATGATATTCAATAGCAATTTGGGTAGCTGGCGAGGCCTTGTCTCCAGTCTACTTTTGTGTGCGGCGGGCGGAAAGACCTAGTTTCCGCTCCGCCCTGTTCACAGGCCGTTGATCATGGTCGGAAAGGCCGAGCTTCCGATCCATGTTCCCGTAGTCGTTACTTTGTAAGTGAGGCAGGCGGAAAGTCCTAGTTTCCGCTCCACGCTATAGACGAACTGTTGGGCGAGGTCGGAAAGGCCGAGTTTCCGATCCCTGCTCCTATTGTCCTACGCGGTCGCGGAAATATACGAAGCCGTTACAATTGTACTAAGCAGTCATAGATATTGTGTAATTTTTCGTTCACGGTTGCAGATATTAGTTTATTTAGTTAACTTGTTGAGCAATGTTTTCTTTATTACAAAAAGCGATTCAGATATGTCGATGCAATCATAATGCTTGTTAAAATCTTGGCATAAGCACCGAAAAGCATCATGCATTTCAAAGTTTGATTTACAAATACTCAACACAATAGGTTTAAAATGTCTCGTGGGTCTTGTAGGAATACAAAAATTTATCTCACTCAGTAAAAAGGGACTACTGACCATCCCGTTCATTAATTTAATTAAAAAAAGAACACCAAGCATCTCTCTACGACTCTGAAGCGTCGGCAAATCTATAAGCTTCAGGCGATCCTTGTAGGGTGGGAGATTTTTAGACGAGTCCCAACATAAATTTTTGAGGGCAAATAACAGGAACTGTTTCTGCACTGATTCGAGCCTGTCACTATGAATTTGATAGCTAGGATTCCATACTATAGATGCATACTCCAAAATCGGTCTAACTAGAGAGGTAAAGAGAACTTTAGTGACATAAGGATCGTTGAACTCCTTGGCCCAGCGCTTAAGAAAAGCCAACAATCCTCTAGCCCTAATCACGCAGGAGTTTATGTGAGACTTGAATTCTAGTTTCGGATCCATAGTTACACCTAGGTCAATGAAATTGGTCACTTGCTCAACATTGTGGTTGACTACGGAATTACATACCAGGCTAAGGGGGATGAGATGGTCGGCTACTGCGACTCTGACTGGGCTGGTGACGTGGATGAGAGGAGATCAACGTCCGGGTATGTATTTATTGCTCAGTCTGGTGCTATATCTTGGTCTACACATCGGCAACGCACTGTTGCACTGTCCTCAACCGAAGCTGAATACATGGCTATCGTTGGTGCTATTCAAGAAGCTGTTTGGCTCAAACGACTAGAAAGTGAGCTGAACCAAAAACACACAAAAGGAATCGTTTTATATTGTGATAACAAGAGCGCTCAACATATTGCCCGCAACAGTAATTACTCTTCTCGGACAAAGCATGTTGACATCAGGATTAAATTCATCAGAGAGAATTTAGACGGTGGAACTGTCAAGTTGGAGTATATACCGACTGGAGAAATGGCGGCCGATGTGCTTACTAAGGCGGTTCCAGCCGCGAAACTAAAACAAGCTACCAAGAAGTTTGGTGTCATGCAATGATATCTTTTAATACTATTTTTTAATTTTCAATGTAATTACGCCAGAAGTATCATTAAGGTGGAATATTATGAAATGTAATGTTAAATCTGGCAACTCTCTAATTCACTCATGTATATTTTGACATATGAATATTTTATAGCAATAAACCTCACTTCCTTTTCTGACTCTAAAACTGCGTGAACGTTCTATTTTAATAAGTTTTCGTTCATTTTCGTATCTGGAAAACGTTCGAATATGATGACGTAATTTGAAAGCAAAAACTGTATTTAAGTTTTTCAAGTAGCAGTGCAGAATAGTGTGCTAGTATTAGTTAGCTTTCGGAAGGTGCCGTGTTCGATGCCGTCAGGTACTTCCTTAATTTATCTTTTTCCGAACTATGAAAAAGCATGTGTCAAATGCAGAAGGAAAGCGGATTGAACAAAAAATTCAACCAGAAAATTTTCAGAAAAACAGACAAAAACGCATCCGTTTCATAACATATGTTTCTGCTACATATTTTCCTCCACTTTTTTTCCTTTACGGATCCATTTCCGGTTTTTTTTTGCTGGCTGTGAAGCGAACAAATATTAGTGCTCAATTTGGTTGCATTTCCAAAACATTTTTGCCTACCAAAAACGTCATCAAACCAATAAAACTACCAAAGGAAAATGAAGCTACCAATTTTTTCCAATTGGACCAAAACGGCAACGCTGGAACCAAGTCGATGCAGCCGTTTAGTAGTTTAGTGAAATACATTCTAACGAGAACTGTATGAAATTGTAAAACGTGACGTCTCAGATTTCTTAATTTTTTGGCAGCAAAAACGAAAAGTTTTAATTTTTTTTTAGCGAAAAACCTTCCACATAGAAATAAAAATAAAAAAAAATAAGTTTGAGGTTATATCAAGGCGAAATTTTGAGAACGGTCCGTTGCTAGCTCTAAATATAAACAACGACGCACTGGAAAAGTTAATACGTTCAAATACCTAGGAATAATGATCGACTATAAACTAAAACAAAAAAAATGGATTCTATATTTTCAATTAGAGCTCTAGCAAAACTGCATTTAATTCCATACATTAGCTTTTGCGTGATGCGCTTGCAAACATACAGACAAACATACCGAAATTTTAGATTTGGCTTCTGTTGATCTAATAAACCCCCTATTAATTTTTCTTTAACATCTATTATGTACAGATATCGGCCTGTTGCAATTTTATTATTCTCAAGTACTCTCGTTTGATACCCATATGGCAACACTTAGTTTATATAGTAAATTTAACTGAATTAAAGTTTTCAAATAAGTGGCAACCCGCTTCAAGAATATTTTCAAAAGTAAGCTTCCTAATCCTCTTTAGTTTAATATTCGTATTGCAATATTTCATTTATTTTACAAATTTTAATGAATACAATTTTTGAATCAGTTGTCAAATCCCCTATAAATATTTTCAGCATTAAAATTTCCTAGCTTCTTTAGTTTGATGCCAATAATGCAATATTTTATTTATGCTACCAATTAAATTAAATTAAAGTTTTCAAATAGGTGGCAACCTTCCACAAAAATATTTTCAGCTGTAAGCCTTTGTAAATTTCTTTCTTTTGACAGCCATATTGCAGTATTCACTTTACCGTATCAATTCACCTAAACTGAAATTTAAAACACTGGTAGAAACTCTCTTATTTTTCTTCTATATTGGAAGCTAGATCTCTAGCGATTCCATGTTTTCGACTGATGCGCGTACAAATATACAGACAGACAGAGATTCAAAAATTCTAAAAATTGTTTATTTGGCTTCTGTAGCTTTAATAAAAACCCACCATATTAATTTTTCTTTAATATCTATAAGGTACAGACATCGACCTGTTACAATTTTATTATATGTATAGATGTAGATATAGATTTCATTTATTTTATCAATTTAATACAATAAAATTTTTCAAACAGGTGGCAGCCCTCCCTAAAAATATTTTCGGCAATAAAATTTCCTAAACCCCTTCAGTTTGATACCCATATTGCAATATTCAATTTATCTTATAAATTAAATTAAATGTAAATTTTCAAACAGGTGGCAACTCTAAAAAATATTTTTGGCTGTAAGCCTTCTTCAGCCTCGTTCTTTTGACGCCCATATTGCAATATTCATTTGTTCTTATCAATTTACTTAAACCCCAAATTTCAAACAGGTGGCAACTCTCTAATTTTTTTCTTCCTATATTTTAAGTTAGATCTCTAGGAATATATCGGGGAAAACTGCTTTCAAATCCATGAATTCGTTTTCGAGTGATGCGCGAACAAACATACAGACAGACAGACAGACAAAAATTCTAAAAATGGTTGATTTGGCTTCTGGTGCTCTAATAAAGACCCCCCACATTAATTTTTCTTTAATATCTATAATGTACAGACATCGACCTGTTACAATTTTATTATATGTATAGATATGGATGTCAGACGAAAGAGGTTGTGGTTTGAAAATATTTTTCCGAGGGTTGCCTCGTTGTTACAATGTTGATCCAATACAAGCAATAGGTTAAATAACTTCTTCAATATGAATATAAATCAAAATTGCTTTGAAGAAACTTGATTTCCAAACTGAATGTAGGAGGGTTTCCACCTCATTATATAATTAAATTCAATTTGAATTAAGAGTGATTTAATATTTATATATATTTAGTTAGAAATATTTAGTTTGAGTATTTATAACTTTAAAAATGGTTTCCACCTGTGTAAAAAGTTAAACTCAAATTATTTAATAATTCAAATGATTTTTTAAAATATGGGTATAAATTGACATGGCTTTAGTTTTTTATTCTGAACCTTATTTAGGAGGGTTGCCATATGTTTCACAAATTAAATTGAACTTGAATTAAGGGAGTTAGATAGGCAATTTAAATATGTATCACAATATGTGTGCTAGTCGAAAAAGTTTAACAAGGTTTTAGTTTTAAAATATTTTGAATAGGGTTGCCACGAATATTTCATGTACCGTTTTTAACTTTAATGTGATCTTAATAATAAAACGTATCCTGCGTTCAAGTTTAGCGGCTGGAGCTCCGACACAGCCCGCAGGTCAAGACGAAGGCGCTGGATTGATCCTTTTTTTGTGGTCAAAAGATTGGTACAATACAGCAATCTCCTATTTAATAATTTCAACAAATTATTTTTAGTGATTGGGATAAAGAAAAATATTTAGGTATTCACACAATTGGGATACGATTTGCAATAAATTTCGGCAAATACCTAATCGTGTGACACTGCCTTTTAACTTGTACTTATACGGATGTTTTTAAAGAATGAACTATAAAACTAAAATCAACAAAAATAATATTTTAGTACTTGTAAAAATTTGGTGCGGCTTTAATTTTTTCGACTACTGCACATAAGTTGACTATGATTACTCGGCCGTGCTATCATAGTAGAACAATGCCACTAATATTTGACTTACAAACAAATTTAAAAATTTCATCCCTGTTTGTGTGAAATATTTTATTTTTATTAGTATTTTTCTTTTGATCAATCTACGTTCAAATAAAAGTAAAAAAAAAAAATATTTTGTCAGAAAAAGCCCTCCCCTCCCAAAAAAAAATCCTGTCAAGGGCCCTGGGGTCTAGTGTTAGCTCGGCGAGCGCATACTCTACTAAATACTTAATAAACAAACGAAAGTGATGCTCCTTCTGTGACATAAAAAAGGGAAAAGGACGTTTCTCTGCTGCAGTAAATGTTTTTTAGGACACTTTAAAATACTTTTAGTGGCGCTGGTCACGAGTTACCCCTTAAAGGTGCTGAAAAACGCGTTACCTCTCAAGAGCTAGTGATGGGGTTTCTAACAGGCCATTGTGCGATTGGTATTCACGCGGTAATTTTCAATTGATCCCTTTGAATCTGCTGTCAAGAGGAAGCAGAGTTGGAATCATCTCCGCACTTTCTTTTAGACTGTCCAGCCTTCGCGAAGCTAAGATGGAAACATTTTGGCTCGCACTTTTTAACTAACACAGAACTCTCAGGGATCAAAATTAGCTGCATTCGAAATTTGGTTGTAGCGTTTCGCCGACTTAATTAAGGGTATCCGTTCAGTTTTTTCGTGGTATTTTAATTGTCCAAGTATGTCCTTTACGTGGGGGCAACTACCTTAACCTAACCCAACCTAACCTGTACTTCTTTGAGCAATGAAACAGTTGGTTACATTACGTATGAGTTACCCAGACGAGATGAGAATGTTACTCATATGCCGTGTACGTAGTTTAGATTTTAACTTTTCCGTAAATAAATGGTATATCCAATATGGAATTAATAATCAATAATGAATTTTTTTAATTTGATTTCAGATTCATAATCAGCGATCTTAAACGCCCCAATTGTAAAATTTTAAGCGAATCCAATCGGATTTAATTTTTTTATCCGCCATCCCGGATATCACATAAAGTTTTATGAGAGTTTTATAGTGGTATATTTCCGCAAAATTAAAGAACAACCATTTACCATTTTGTTCTAAAAAACAGTCTATGAAACCCTTATAAGACCAGGAGGCGTGGCTTCGTAGTACAAAATAATGCTATATTATTAGTTTATAAATTATATGTTGGTAGTTTTATAAGGATCTTATAGTAATCTACAACATGGGTTTATAAAACATTTAAAAGTTTTATAAGGCTCTTTGTGTAGAGCCGTTGGTCTGACACTGATTAAAAGTTCTGCGGCCAGTGCCTTATAAGACCTTCAAATGTTTTATAAGCCCAACAAACAATTTATAAACCAATAAAAGAGCAACATTTTACACTTTTATAAAGCTCATACATAAGTCTATAACATTAGCTTATAATTAGCTTTTGGTCTAAAGATTCACTCTGCGACGCTCTATGTGTAAATTGAAAAGTATAAAAAATAAATTGAGAGGTAAAATATGTTTAAATAAAAAAAATAAAGTTTATGAGAATCGTATTTTTCAAAAAAACTCACTTATACATTAACAATAAAAAAATCATAAAAAAGTGGCTTTTAATATAATTTACAGAACAATGAATAAAAATAAAATAAAAATTTTAATTTTTTCGCCTTTCAAGCTTTTTTTCATTATCTAAAAATACACGAAAAATATGGCGCTACAGCCAGATGTTTATCCAAAGACAATTATAAAATCAATTTGTATATTAAAATCCAAAAGGTTTACGTGTAGCACTTCAACATTCTAATTCCTTTCTGAGTTGAGCGAATTTATACAAAACACTCATATCCTAAATTTCCAAATCCAAAAGTGGCTACATGAAGAGCCATGAATCGAGGATTTTCTCTTAGAATACAGAAAGGTCATACAAAATGCTCAAACGCAAATATTCAACTCTTAAAAACAGTATACGTAAACTTCAAGTGATACCCGACGTTCTGTGTTAAATTACACTCTAAAAAAAAATTGCGTAGATTTCCTAGCTAAAAGGTAGGTTACTGATTTCCTACCTTATTATTCGCGAAATTACATTTTCATTAATAAATCCCCTCCATTCCCGCCCAACCGACACGAGGGGCGCAGTCCGCATGACGTACGGAACCTTTTTTTTT
>NW_016157749.1:192684-194119 GCF_001687245.7 Rhagoletis zephyria | reverse complement strand
TAAGCTCTTTAGTGAACAATAATTGTATTCATGAACAATATTACGTTTTGGCACATACTTTCGAAACAAATTGAAAACAGTATCATTAAAGTGATCAACGCTATGCTCCACGTCATCTCTCTATATTGGCCAAGATAACTTTGATAACTTTTCCTGAAATTTGCTTTCGCAAAAACATATCTAGTACTTGAACTTGACTTATTATTATGTATTTCATTTATGATTTCGTAGCTTAACTCAAGAGCAGGATGGTATGCATCTTCCGGCAAAACTAGGGGATCACACCGATTAATAGAGGCCTTCGGAACATCATCAACGTAAACGAGATCCAAGACCTTTCCAAACTTATTTGGACATATATTTATTTGTTTGAGGCATAGTTCAGCCATTTCCTCCAGAAATACATTGTAACTATCTCTAGATGAAACTGGTACAACATCGGTGTCAATGATGTTCCATGAAATATGTGGCAGATTTAAATCGCCCAAAACAATCATAGAATCGGATGCCGTAAGCATTGCATTTACGGTCTCAAGTAAAGAAACTAGCTGCATATATACTGATACGGCAGAATCAGGAGGGATGTAGCAAAGAGCTAAATAAATATAAGTCTTTCCAGCCTGTACACGTATACATTTAAATTCGGTATATTCAATGACAGGAAGACTAACTTCCTCGGATGGTATCGATGAATGCACCGCAAAAAGAACACCACCGCCGATTCTGCCCACGCGGTCACTCCTGTATATTTGATATTCATTTGGAAGAATTTCGGAATTAAAAATATGAGGTTTGAGCCATGTTTCGGTCAAGGAAATAATATTATAATTGCAGTCAAAACCTTTTAAATATAAGTCAGTTAATTTGGTATTCAAACCTCTAACGTTTTGATAGTAAATACTTAAATTAGACTTGCGAGTTAGTTTTTTGAATCCGAATTAAGATTAGAAATTTTAGCTACGTTATTATTACTTTTATTAGGTTTATACTCAAACTCGCGAACAAACGCCCCGGTCGGCCAAAATGAACTATTTAGTAGTGAATCAAAATCTTCGGAAGCTACATCAATTTTAAAAGATGAAATATCGCGATCGTATTTAAAATTAAATTTACGAATAAATACATCTTCAGCTACATCAATAGTCGATATGTATGACTTTATATCATCCGAAGAAGTATCTTTAGCAAATCTAGAGACAAAGATTGATCTTCTCGGAGGAATTACAACCAACTTTTTGGTAATGATGTCTGATGTGCGGGGCTCCGAATTATTCGGAGGAACTAAGTTAGACAGTGGAGCTTGAGATGTTGATGGCAACACTGTTAAATCAACGGTTTGACTATTTTTTGAAGTAGACCTAGTGGATATGGCTTTAGAAATCGGAGGCTCCAATGCCTGAGGGCATGGAGAAGATAAATTAATAAGTTCTAAGGA
>NW_016157749.1:171126-190720 GCF_001687245.7 Rhagoletis zephyria | reverse complement strand
GTATTTGTGTTTAGGGGTGCAGGAAAAATTGATCACAGAAAGAATTTAATCTTAAACGATCATAGAAAATTAATAATGCCAAGGTTTTAACTATATTAAAAGTCGCTGATTACGAATCTGCAGTTAGATTTTAAAAATTTAAGATGACGGGTCGAATATGGTGGATATAAAAATTGGACTCCTAGACACAAATACACCCCCTGATCTAAGGGTGCATGCGATTAATTCGGCATAGGGCTCATTCGAAAGGGCACGATTTAGCCTTTAATTTCTGACATATACAAAGTTTGTAGCACGTCAGGGTTCAGCTCTACAATTTATCAAAAATGGCCAAAAACGCTGTTTTTAGGGGTTTCAACCCCTTTTTTCTCGAAAACGTGACGTGATGGGAAGTTTTGGATTCCCAGATTCGTGTTCAGCACGAAAAATCCGTTCGGAAACACCAGGTCCCGTCTTATTCGCAAAACCCTTGTAGACCAGTGTAATTCAACGAGATTCTGATACATAAGTATTGTATTTTATCAGACTTTATTTATATTCTCTTTCAACATACGCAGATGCATATATGTATGTACATAAGGGTGCTTCTTTCGACTATTTATTGTTTTTTTTTTCACTCCTACCTGGAAATTTAGTGGAAAACACCTAAAAAAAACTCCCTGAAAATTTGAACCTTAATATTAACATTAAGAAGGTACTCGCCCAAGGCGTGCAAAGATTTCCCGTTTAAAATACACGTAAACTTTGAGTTTTTTTCTTCAAAAGTCTACAGCTCGGAGGAATTTTATGGTATAATCTTCGTCAATGATGGGTTTTCTTCAGAATGAATGCTTTATAAAAGTGTTCATTGCGGTGTAATCCTAGTATGGGTACTAAACTCATTTTTTATGAAATTCTCGAAGAATTGCGAAATTTGTGTTTACTGGGTATTTAATTTATTATAGATCGGCACAATGCAAACGTTTTGAAAAGTACCAATGTTTAGCAATTTATTGATATAATATAAAGAAGTATTTTCTTATATTATAAGGAAACACTGCTGAGGTCTGATGAATTGAATTTAGTGTAGTTAAACCACATAAAATATTTCCTCTTTATATTTGTCGACGAGTGAGTACCGCGCTTGACTTCCACGCATATACACTTTTTTCTGGATTGGCGCGAAAATCGCGGGCCTGTATTTATAATTTGTTTACTTTGCATATGCGGTGCATCAGTGTTCTTAGAAACTGCCGCCGATAGCCACTTAAACTATTTTTCGATTTGATGAACATTGCTGCAATCCACGCTCTCATAACACTGGATTACAGAAAAAATGTTCTATGGATGCCACTGTCCAATACCTATGTAGAATTGCTCGGTGATTCCGAAAATAGAGTTAATTTTTTTTCTATGGATACGTTTTCAAGTTATTTTCTATTTACCGTTATTCAGCTTAAAGCAAAAATTGGTTCCGTTTAATCACGTATATCTTACGAACCAATTTAAAAATCCTAACGTAAAATTCGGCAAATGAAAACTAATGAAATTCTCCATAAACCGTATATACATTACTTTTCGATTGGGCTTATAGCTTCTGCAAATTAATTAATCATTCCAGCTTTTTTTTATTTTTTAATGAAAAATTAAAAAAAAATCAAATTATAACAGAAGAAAAATTTAAAAAATAACAGGTTCTGTGACAAATTTTTCCATTTGTACTACAGCCTGTTCCGTTACAAAAAAAAGTCAAATTACTAATGAATAAAATCGATGGATAAATAGGATATAATGAGTGGTCAAATGAAAAAACGCAAAGATTTTTTGTATGAAAAATCAGCAGGAAAGAAAGTTACTCAAATGCCGCGTACACCTGGGTAACACGCTTTTTTGCTCATATTTCATACGAAAAATCTTTGTGCATTTTCATTGGAATGATTAATTATTTTTGTCAGAAACTATAAGCCCTATCGGAAAGTGGTGTATTACGATTTATGGAGAATTTCATTAGCTTTCCTTTGCCGTATCTTATATTAAAATCTTTAAATTTGTTTGTAAGATATACGTGATTAAGGGAAACCAATTTTTGCTTTAAGCTGAATAACGGTAAATTGCAAATATCTCGAAAACGTATCCATAGAAAAAAAATTAACCCGATTTTCCGAATCACCGAGCAGTTCTAAATAGAAATTGGATAGAGGGGTCTGGAGAACAAAAACCAAACTAAAATTTGTGATCCAGTGAAATGTCAATACTGAAAAAAATTTATCCGATAACTTTTTACAAGAATAGTCCCTCGATTTTTTAAACCCGCTTTGAATCGCTGTACATCCATTGAAACACTTCTCTAACAACTAAAATTTGGAATACGGAAGCTCTTAGGAGTATCTCAAGAAGTACAGCACGATTTAATACCAAATTTTAGTTGGTTGGTTCACCTATTGTACCAGAGCTCTAAGTCCATCCGAAAAAAGAGGTGCAAGATTTTTAACAAACGAATTTGTCCTGATCACCAGCCTGGGGTGGGCACTCAATATTACAAAAACTGATAGTTTTTTTTTTTAAATATTGGTTTAAGAAGAAAATTTAATTTTAAGTAAAATTATTCCTATTTTTTCTGTTAGATAACTAAATTATTCATTTTTTTCAAATTCGTAGCTGCTATGAAAAAAGTTTAGTTTGTGATCGTAAACGTAATAGATTTAAGTACATTTTTTAACTACAAGTTTCATTTAAATGTTATCTAAGAAAACATTTATTGGCATTTTAAAATGGTCTACTATTGTAGGCCACGCGTGCATTCGTGTAAAAGAAGAGCGCGTGCACTCTAGTGTTAATAAATATTTTTTTTTACAGTCGCTTGTAGACTTCGGTGCCAATCAGACGTTTCGTTGTTAATATCGAAGCTCTCTGCTACACTAACAAACTTCACCTTTCGATAACGCTAAATAACTACTTGTGCCTTAACAAAAAAAAAAAGAAAAAAGAAAAATAAAAAAATAAATAAACATAATAATAATAATTTACATATAAGATCAAAGTCTTAAAACCCTCGGATGAGAAATATGAAGGACCCTCACGACCTGAACCATTTAAACAGTACAATGAACCTCTTAACGTACCAAACGAATAAAAACCTACTAAAACCTAATATTTAATAATGTCGAGAAATAATAGTACTGAAAATCTATCGAAAGTGTCACCGTCTCTCATTAAAAAAGTAGGAGACTCCGTGCGCGGTGGTAAAGTGGACCTATGCAAAAAACTCAGAAACGGAAATATAAGTACTAATTAAAACTAAACCATACTGCCAAGCAGTAAAAATAATAACTCTTACTTCGCTCGCCCCAACAGTACAAGTCGTAATATCTGAACACAACACTCTTAACTACACAAAAGGTGTAATATATTCAAACGAATTGAGAGGAATACCCGAAGAAGCTATACTAAATGAGCTAAAATCACAAAAAGTCTGTGAAGTTAGAAAAATAATGAAGAAGCAAGAAACCAATTTAATAGAAACCGGTCTGATAATATTTACCTTTGACAATCCGACACTACCTAATGAAGTTCTTATTGGCTACGAAAAAGTGAAAATAAGACCTTACATACTCCAACCCTTTCGCTGCTTGAATTGCCTTCGCTATGGCCACTCATCAAATATATGCAAAAACAACAGAATATATCCAAATTGTGCAAAAGACTTCCACATTAACCTTGAAATCAACGAAAAGTGCAATGAACCGATGACCTGTATTAGTTGCATCAATAACGACGAAGAGAATTGTTATCACAACGCATTAGACAAAAGCTACCCAATATTCTTAAAATAGAAGGAAGTCCAAGCGATAATGACGCTCAAAAAAGTGGACAGAAGAAAGGCAAACACTATTTACAAAGAGCGACATCCACACAGTACATCAACATATTCTTTGATCACTAGCAAAAGTACAAAAGAAGTAAATATAACAACTCCATCAGGTAACGCAACGATTCCACCAAACTCACCACGCCCATCAACTAGCTCCCAAAGACAACAAATCGATTACTCCGACATCTCAACCAACGACACTTCAAAGTTACTCAACTCTCCGCAACTGAATACTATTGACAAGAGAACGAAAATTCTGCCAAAGAACATCTCAAACAGAACTAGACAACAAAAAATAAAATGGTAAAAAATACGAAAAAAGACTCAAAAACTCTTACTCTAGGCTCAGAGAATATTAAATCTGACTATTCAGAGTCAATGTCATTAGACTTATAAATTAAATAAACACTACACATACTATTTACTTGTATACCTCTCATATCTGTACTCTTAAAAAAAATCTAAAATCTTCATACATACATACACATAGTCTTTTATACTTCTTCTCCTTATAAATTTGGACGTCGAAAAATTTTAGTAAATAAGTACTTGGCTATCTTTAATTTAGTTTTATGTGAACTTATCGTAATTTTTAGTGCAAAACCGTAATCAGATCCAAGAAATTGTCTTTAATTTGATTAATTTTTTTATATCATAACACACAAAAATTAATATACTCGCGAAACTAGGGGTCAAATATAATAAAACTGCGTTTTTAATTTTTCACTTTGACTTCAGGATTTTTTAAAGGACTTTGAAATTTCAAAGATATGGTTAACTAAAAAATGTCAGTACAATTGAGAATAACAATATGGTTATCAAACAAAATATAAAATTCTCTAAAAAAGGATTACATTTTGTAGACCTCTTAAAGTTTTATCTTTGAATATCCTTGAAAATTCGGAATGTTCATTATTGGAAAAATTATGTTTCGAACGCTGATATATGTATCATAACAACTTCGTATTTCGTCCTCCTAATTTGATTATTTCTGGATAAAAAATAAATAGTTAAACGTGCATTTTCAATACCTATTCGTCCTTGTTTACCAAAAAAAGTATTTTAAATTTATTTGATACCCATATTTTATCTTATTTGATACCCATATTGTTTATCCTACAGTGCAATGTAATTTCTAAATAATTTTCTTAATCATATCTGAAATGTCAAAGTCCTTTTAAAAAAATCCTGTAGTCAGAGAAAAAGTATTAATGCAGTTTTACCATATTTGGTTCCTAGTTTCGAGAGAATATTGATTGTTTCGCGGGTTTTAAAATTATTTTATTTTTGTCGCACGGTGTTATCGTATGATCAGTTTTTCTATTATACAAAAAAAAAATACATAGAAGACAAAAATATGTTAGAAATAAATACACAAAACTAATTTTGTTTGCAAATCAGTAATGAGTGTAACATAACATGATAATCTGCAAATATTTATTCCTTTGCTATTTATAGCTGTTGCAATTCTTATAACCCATCTTTACCAGGATCTTAGCTTATCAGTATTAATACCCTTTAAGATTTCGCCAATGGTAGTAAAACTAATTTAACTTTCTTGTTGTTGCTAAATATATATCATAACATTATAAATATTATTAAATGCGTTAATAAATATTACTCTGACACATTGTAAAAACGGTTTAATTAGATAAATAAATTTTGTAACAACCATCGTTTTTACATATTAATCTACTTCATTGTTTTATGTTATACCATAAATGTTATGTTATCTGATATACATGTGGACTCACTGTAATGTCCTGTCGAAAATACAACCCTGTGCTGTGCATTTGGGTACGCAAAAAATGCATCACTGACGTTCTGCATTGTCATGATTGCCTATACATATTCATGTTAGCATTGAAACTGCGCTCATTTTCATTTTGCATTCGTACGCGCTAGTTCGTCCAATACTGCTTTGGACAACTGGCCTTAATAAAGCAAATAAAAGAAAATACAAGAACACGCGTTTATTTTAATCTTGTTTATCCTACAGTGCAATGTAATTTCTAAATAATTTTCTTAATCATATCTGAAATGTCAAAGTCCTTTTAAAAAAATCCTGTAGTCAGAGAAAAAGTATTAATGCAGTTTTACCATATTTGGTTCCTAGTTTCGAGAGAATATTGATTGTTTCGCGGGTTTTAAAATTATTTTATTTTTGTCGCACGGTGTTATCGTATGATCAGTTTTTCTATTATACAAAAAAAAATACATAGAAGACAAAAATATGTTAGAAATAAATACACAAAACTAATTTTGTTTGCAAATCAGTAATGAGTGTAACATAACATGATAATCTGCAAATATTTATTCCTTTGCTATTTATAGCTGTTGCAATTCTTATAACCCATCTTTACCAGGATCTTAGCTTATCAGTATTAATACCCTTTAAGATTTCGCCAATGGTAGTAAAACTAATTTAACTTTCTTGTTGTTGCTAAATATATATCATAACATTATAAATATTATTAAATGCGTTAATAAATATTACTCTGACACATTGTAAAAACGGTTTAATTAGATAAATAAATTTTGTAACAACCATCGTTTTTACATATTAATCTACTTCATTGTTTTATGTTATACCATAAATGTTATGTTATCTGATATACATGTGGACTCACTGTAATGTCCTGTCGAAAATACAACCCTGTGCTGTGCATTTGGGTACGCAAAAAATGCATCACTGACGTTCTGCATTGTCATGATTGCCTATACATATTCATGTTAGCATTGAAACTGCGCTCATTTTCATTTTGCATTCGTACGCGCTAGTTCGTCCAATACTGCTTTGGACAACTGGCCTTAATAAAGCAAATAAAAGAAAATACAAGAACACGCGTTTATTTTAATATTGTTTATCCTACAGTGCAATGTAATTTCTAAATAATTTTCT
This sequence comes from Rhagoletis zephyria, assembly GCF_001687245.7. NCBI lineage: Eukaryota > Metazoa > Arthropoda > Insecta > Diptera > Tephritidae > Rhagoletis > Rhagoletis zephyria. Next base: position 183,968 of record NW_016157749.1, on the reverse strand, counting down.
TAATCATATCTGAAATGTCAAAGTCCTTTTAAAAAAATCCTGTAGTCAGAGAAAAAGTATTAATGCAGTTTTACCATATTTGGTTCCTAGTTTCGAGAGAATATTGATTGTTTCGCGGGTTTTAAAATTATTTTATTTTTGTCGCACGGTGTTATCGTATGATCAGTTTTTCTATTATACAAAAAAAAATACATAGAAGACAAAAATATGTTAGAAATAAATACACAAAACTAATTTTGTTTGCAAATCAGTAATGAGTGTAACATAACATGATAATCTGCAAATATTTATTCCTTTGCTATTTATAGCTGTTGCAATTCTTATAACCCATCTTTACCAGGATCTTAGCTTATCAGTATTAATACCCTTTAAGATTTCGCCAATGGTAGTAAAACTAATTTAACTTTCTTGTTGTTGCTAAATATATATCATAACATTATAAATATTATTAAATGCGTTAATAAATATTACTCTGACACATTGTAAAAACGGTTTAATTAGATAAATAAATTTTGTAACAACCATCGTTTTTACATATTAATCTACTTCATTGTTTTATGTTATACCATAAATGTTATGTTATCTGATATACATGTGGACTCACTGTAATGTCCTGTCGAAAATACAACCCTGTGCTGTGCATTTGGGTACGCAAAAAATGCATCACTGACGTTCTGCATTGTCATGATTGCCTATACATATTCATGTTAGCATTGAAACTGCGCTCATTTTCATTTTGCATTCGTACGCGCTAGTTCGTCCAATACTGCTTTGGACAACTGGCCTTAATAAAGCAAATAAAAGAAAATACAAGAACACGCGTTTATTTTAATATTGTTTATCCTACAGTGCAATGTAATTTCTAAATAATTTTCTTAATCATATCTGAAATGTCAAAGTCCTTTTAAAAAAATCCTGTAGTCAGAGAAAAAGTATTAATGCAGTTTTACCATATTTGGTTCCTAGTTTCGAGAGAATATTGATTGTTTCGCGGGTTTTAAAATTATTTTATTTTTGTCGCACGGTGTTATCGTATGATCAGTTTTTCTATTATACCAAAAAAAAATACATAGAAGACAAAAATATGTTAGAAATAAATACACAAAACTAATTTTGTTTGCAAATCAGTAATGAGTGTAACATAACATGATAATCTGCAAATATTTATTCCTTTGCTATTTATAGCTGTTGCAATTCTTATAACCCATCTTTACCAGGATCTTAGCTTATCAGTATTAATACCCTTTAAGATTTCGCCAATGGTAGTAAAACTAATTTAACTTTCTTGTTGTTGCTAAATATATATCATAACATTATAAATATTATTAAATGCGTTAATAAATATTACTCTGACACATTGTAAAAACGGTTTAATTAGATAAATAAATTTTGTAACAACCATCGTTTTTACATATTAATCTACTTCATTGTTTTATGTTATACCATAAATGTTATGTTATCTGATATACATGTGGACTCACTGTAATGTCTTGTCGAAAATACAACCCTGTGCTGTGCATTTGGGTACGAAAAAATGCATCACTGACGTTCTGCATTGTCTTGATTGCCTATAAATATTCATGTAAGCATTGAAACTGCGCTCATTTTCATTTTGCATTCGTACGCGCTAGTTCGTCCAATACTGCTTTGGACAACTGGCCTTAATAAAGCAAATAAAAGAAAATACAAGAACACGCGTTTATTTTAATCGAAGCACTGCAATTTTGTATGCGACTCTCGTCCGGATTATCGGACAGGTCCATATAAAGGAGTGGTTACGGTCGCTACCAAAAATTATTAGAATTCGTTGGCTTAGCCAATCCTATGCACTACAATCTAAGGAAAAGCAAGTACAACATTTCAATTTTAATTATAATTCTAACCATATATTTGCAAAGTGTTTTATTTCCTAAACGTTTTTAAATACGTATTTATATTAAGTATGATATAATATGATCTAATTCTCTAATTTGTGATATTTGAGCGTTTGAATATGTTCAATTATTTCTTTTCAAGCTATTGGGGAAATGGTCTTGTTTTTGGAGTTGCATGATCCAGGCATATGAACACCAGTATTCGATGTCTGTATATCAAAATGTTTCAAAAATATACCGTAAACTGTGGCCCAAAAATTATTAAATTCGTTTAACCGAACATGTGATGATTTGACAATTTTTTCTGTGTAGTAGTTTACAAATATACACGTATTTTACTACAGACGCAAAAATCGTAATATGTTGTCTCTCTTTGATTTCGGAATTAAAACACATTGTGAGCATACGGCACTGGCAATATAGAAGTTTACATATATGGGTTGAGTTAATATTGCTTCTCAACCAGAGTAAGCTCTTGATTCGAGATGTAAGTGGCCGTGAACATGTCTCGAAATGTTGGCCAAGACAGATAATCGCCTTTGAAAACATCAGTATCACACGGTGGAAGGTTAATATTGTGTTTTCGCATAGGCTTCTGTTCTAAATCCCTCCCTTATTTTGCTATATTCTCAACCTGAGAAGCCAAAGACGACATGCAGTTTACATACATAACCAGCAAACGCGCCTCTATTTATTTTTCTGTATGTCCTCTTATCTTCTTGTGAAAATTCGTCACAGGTATTGAGGGCATCGTAGGCTAGTTTTGTTTTCTCCCACAGAGTTTTGAGTTCTTCTTGCTGAATAGCGAGGACATGCTTATTTTACTCTGATATTGACGAAGCAAGGAAGTCGGACTCGAATTCTGTGATTTCTTCTGCTAAGCTCATGAATGAATCCATTTTTGGGATAGGAAAATTTGTTGCCTTTTATATGAAGTTTTTAAAAAAGATATAGAAATTCGATTAAACCTGGAATCTTTTCGAAGATTCGATAATTTAAGCCAAATATTCACCGTATCGGAAATATCAACCTCAGATATCTTATTTGATTGCACTTGTTGGCTAAGTTTCAAAATGAAAAACGAAATCAAACGCCACCTAACCAAAAAAACTTCCAAATCTTGTATTTAACGCCAAAGAAGTAGAAAATGTGTCCACAATTCCAAAAAAAGTCACGCTGATTTGTATATGTATAAATTACGCTCACAACTTTATTTTTAATAAATGAGCTTTTTTTCAGCCAGGTGCGTGATATGTATAAAATGCGTTCGTGCATATTAAACTCGCCACCCAACCGTGCAAAACAAAATATATGTACGTGGGTATGTGTCTTTATTTATGGACCAGTAACTTTCTTATAAAATACCAGTATATATACACATCAGTGCAAATCAAAAATTAACAGATTCAAAAAGCAAATAAAAAAGCATGTATCCTTCAAACAATGACAAGTTATTCGCGAAAAATATTTGTGCAACGCAAGTGTATAATTTGGTCAAATTAATATATCACAGTGAATTTATTATGGTGAAAATAAAAGACGCGCGGAATTCAAATGCTCCTGTTGTAAATAAAATCAAATTAATGAAACACTTTTCCCGGTCGCGTGTATGCGTGTACTTTCGACCAATGCTAGTTGTTGTCACTCGCGGACGGAAAAGATCAGCTTGGCGAATTATTGAACGCACTATCTCACAAGTTTGCTGTTTTCACAAAGTCACTCGCGTAATGTCTTTTGCACTGGCGTGTATCTGTATGTATATGTTAATTTAATTTGACGCAAATTGCAATTGATTTCTCATTTTCTCATCAATGTGTTTGTGATGAGTGCTGTGTTTGAGGCAATTATCTCTGCCAAATAAACGTTGGTTGTGGTAGTAGCTTTAACTCTGTGGCACAGATGCTGGCGTGCGGGTTAAAACTCCTTGTGGCAATATCGCTTAATTAGGCAATGGACTGTATCAATATTTTCCTGAGCAGCGCTCGGTTTACAAGTGGCGCTTAGTGACAAAGTCAGTCTAATTTAAGTCTGACGGCTCCGAGTGGACCATGAATATGCACGTGGGCGCCTATCGGGAATAACGCTCCGGTGCAGGTGCTATTAAATGGAAATAAAAAATCAAAACAAAATATTTGACTTTTAGTATATTTTAATTTAAAAATATTCAGAGTCAAAGTCAAACAAATATTGGTATAAGTAACAATGGTTTTTGCCTTCGTGACAGTGGTCTGGTAGCTGCTGGCCTGCCCGGTTAGATCTTCTAATCCTTTAATCGGACCACCGGACAGTAACTGACGTTAAGGGGAAACTTAACGAAAGTTCACTATTGTAGTTAACCGCACGTATTAATACATATACGTTTGGATGTGTTTGTGTATACACATAGCCATATGCTTATACAGACTTAAGCACGTACATATCCTGGCATTAGGGCGGTTCGTAAATGAGTAATATTTAAGTTGAAAGCATAAACAATAGGCAACACTTTTACATCTGAGTCTGCTGCCGCTTCTGGCTTTCTGAGAAGCGTATACGTTTCACCATGTTGGATAATGGTCCGCCAGAAAACTGCTCTGTAAAGCTCTGCTCGAATGGCTTCGTAAAGGGTGCTACTAAGAGCAAATACAGTCTTCGAAATGTGCCCATCCCAGGACTTCTGATCGCCTTCTTCGATGTACGATCGGATTATTGCTAGAAGTGACCTATTTATACTCTCCGATGCATTTACTTGAGGCTGTCCTGAAATGCTTCACCATATGACTGCCGAGAAAGTTTGAAAATGCTTTCGATGTGAATTGGCGGCCGTTGTCGGAGTGAACAGCTTCCGGTACTCCAAAAATATGGAAAATGTAATTTTCCATGTATCGCACCAGCTCTATTGCTGAGGCATTCCGCCTCGGCTTCAAGAATAAAAACTTTGAGTAATGATCAAAAACCACGAAGATGTAAAAGTTTCCTTCCAGAGAACGAGGATATGGCCCAAAAAAATTAATAAATAATCGCTGGAATACTCTTTCCGTATCCGTTCGGACTACCATAAGGGGTCGACTTGTGGAGTTTGACGCTATAGAGCATTTGCACACTTCACAATTTCCACGAAGTTTTTAACCGCTGTAACCATGCCTGGCCAATAACACTTACTTCGCGACCGGCCCATAGTCTTGGAAACACCACCATGCCCATACGATGCCCCGCTGTGCATCCGGTCGAGTAGAATCTGTCGCAATCCCTTGGGTACTCATATCTTCCAAATAAAGTCTTCCGCCTCATCGCCTATCGTGAAGCCCTTTCTTTTTTATATGACGTTTTCCATGATTTTCTCATCCGGTAGTCCGTCTGCGTTGGTTTCGATCGCTGACCTTAACTGAAGATAACTTTCGGACTGGAATTCTGCATGGCGCAACGATATACCTGTCTCGAGAGTATCGCTGCATACCTCGTCCATATGAACCCGGATGAATGCGTCAGGGACAATGTTTTCCGCACACTTCCGATGTATGATCGTGAAATCAAAGGCCTGCAACTCTATGCTCCAGCGTGCCAATCGTCGGCTTAAATCTCGATGATTCCTGAGCTATTGTACAGCCTTATTCTGTATCACGAACGATAGGCAACACGAACGATTCGTCTGCAGAGGAATGCTTCAAAAATTAGTCCGGCGGCATCATTTTAGCCGGTTTAAACGCTACCGAGACCACTGAAACGTAATGTATGAAAAGCAAGACGAAGGCGACCGATGGAGTTTAAAATCGCAATCAGAATAAGGCCCTTAATCTCATGTGGTCAGTTATAATAGTCGGAATGTCATCGATATACGGTTTCAACTTTTTCGTACTCAGCACCGCGGCCAACCACACTTCGCGTTTGCTTTAGCACTTCAGTTTACGTGTCATTTATTTCACAAAAAAAAGAAAATTCAGTTAGCTTTATTTACTACTACTTAAATACACTACACCACTGACGCATTCCTGTAATGATAAGAGTGGAGAAGAAACCTGGAATTCGTCATAATAGTTCAATTACATAACCACTATTATACTTGCTCGTAACCCTAAGGCGCATTTTGAAACGAGTTCGAAGACTTGGAGCGCAAATCTGCGCTATTCAAAATTTTTTAAGGCATATAAGTCCCACTCCGTCCTTACACTTCGCGTTACAAAATATTCAATCTAAACTTAATAATCTTAATATCCATGCTATTTACAAGGGATGACTTGTTCCTAACCCTTCGTATCCTTCAAATATTAAGTTCAAAATGGATACATGCGTCCGTAAGTGCCACTTAAGTTTCGGCAAAAACTATCATCAAATCCGCTTTCTGGTGTTAGACAACCACAAAGTCGTTTATTAAGCTTTGCTGGTTGGATACGCATACAAGAGGGACTGAGGCGTGTACAAACTCGCGCTACTAACAAATAAGTAAATCATTACGTCAGATCAATCGCTAGTTGCCTTTACTCTTCAATGATGAAAAAAAATATTGCAGGTGCCGACTTGGCGAAAAAAAATTTGAGTAACGTGTTACAGTTCGGACGTGTTTTCTCATCGCTCCGCTTTGTGCGCTAATTTACTAATAATCCAAGTAACTTTTATCTATCGGTGCTGGTATGGTGCTTACATTGAGACAGTGACTCCTAACAAAGTGATTTATTCACAATAAAATTATTCATTGTTTAAATTCTAAAAATTAATATGCCTTGCCTGTGCGGTCAAAAGGTTGATCGAAACCAACCAAAGGTGCTATGTGCGAATTGCAAGGCGTTTTTTCATTTAGACTGTGTTGGTGTTATGCCGGCTGATCTTGACTTTCTACTTTCGGCTGACAAGCCGTTCTTTTGCAAACTTTGCCTGGATGAGCGCCGTAGATCTAATCGCTCGCCTCCACCATCCGCAGCCTCGGCTGAGAACGTTATTAACTCAGCCTCGTCTGACTCTCAAAAATCATTCGGAAGCTCAAACGATCTCAATAACAAGCAGCAAATTACCTTGCTTACAGTGTTTAAAGAAATTGCCTCCCTTAGAAGTGAGAATGCCCGTGTGTTATCATTGGTTGATGCTTTGCACGATGATAATAAGCAGCTAATGCAAAAGTTCGATGCCCTTCATGCACAAACTCTTTCACTGCATGCTAAACTCAACAATAGAGATGCTAGCATATCGTTACTTACATCGGAAATAAAAACTCTTCGTATTGCTTGCGCTCTGCCTGCAGTTTCGCATTCTTCCTCACCTGCTGTTTCGTCACCGGTCTCCGCTGTTTCGAACACAGAAACTGCTACCACTAAACCAGCGAATAAGACGAAGCCATTTAGTTCTTCTAATGCTCCTACGTCGCTCAGTGGTGCTGCTGCATTAGCTGGCGCTGTTCTCAATAATACAGCTACGAAAACAACATCTACTACCAACTCTAATTCATCGAACAGTCTCAAAAAATGCCAGCGTAATCATTCTAAGCAAACGCAGCAAAGTACCAAGAGTTTGAATGCTCCTCAGCTTTCTGTTACTGACGCTGAGAACTCGCACCAACCTTCTGCCGATGCTGGCATCTCTGCCGACGTAGCCATTGTGCATGGGACTAATGCTGAAATGTTATCACCGAATTCGCTTACCGGTGCCATTCGCAATCAAATAGGTGTGGATATCTCTCTTTCCAATCTGCCAAATGTTGATGCCTTTGTTGATGGTGACTCTGCTGAGACCTCAGCTGTTGCCGGTGTGGCCGCTAAAAATATATTAGCTAATGCAGCTGCGAATACCATTATCGATGCGAATAATGCTGAGTGGATTGAAGTGGGAAGGCGTAAACATAAGAAGTCAGCTGTCATATTTGGTTCTAATACTAACACCGATCTCAACGTTGCTATACCTAACTCTTGGTTTCATCTGTCATCTTTTTTGCCATCTGTTACTGAGGAAGATATTACTAAGTATGTATCTAAACATACCGGCATCAATGCTGCGGAACTCTTATGCTACAAACTAGTAAAGAAAAACAACTCTAGTACTCTAAAGCGAATCAATTTTAAGCTTGGCGTGCCTACAATGTATCATGACGTAGTACTTAATGCTTCAGTGTGGCCGAGGGATGTAAGAATCAAGCCGTTTCATTTTTTCCAAAAGCGGGGGTCCAAGACACCCAGCCCATAATTGAAAGTGTTCAAACTAATGATCTTACTGGTCAGAAAAGCCACCAGTCTCCCTCTGATAAGGCCTCTGGTCTAAATATATATTTTCAGAACATATCAGGTTTAAGAACGAAATCTAATATTGTTAGTTCCTTCAGTGCCCAGATGGACTATGACATATTCGTCATTGTGGAAACTTGGCTGCATTCGGAGTTTCATGATAGTGAGTTCTTTGATCCTAATATATTCGACGTTTTTCGTAAAGACAGGGATCCTTCTAAGACTGGTTCCCGCAGAGGTGGAGGTGTCCTTATAGCTGTTCGACGTAAATTTCGCGCTTACTTGGTTACACTCAACAATGACGATTCTTTGCTTGACCAACTGTGTGTGCGCTTAAGAGACCCTTTTAGATGTAGATGCCTATATCTAATTACTTCTTATATCCCACCAAATAGCAACTTTGATCTATATAAAATGCATGTGGATAATATTGTCTCGCTCGCATTAAATGATCCATCAGATAGTAATTTGTGCATATTGGGGGATTTCAACTTACACAATGTCCAATGGACTGACACTCTTTCTAATTCGGTTCTCACTCCATCCAATGTAAGTGCTGCCCATGAGTCTTACTTTATTGACCGTATTCTCAGCCTTAACCTTAAGCAAATCAATAAATTTGTTAATACTCTAAATAGGATCCTAGATCTCATATTTGTAAGCGATAATATTAATTATAGTGTTTATGAATGTATATCCCCAATAACTCCATGTGATAAGCATCATGTTTCCTTAGTTATAAGCCTGGATTTTTACGAATATTCTTCTACTTGTACAGCCTCTATGGATAAAATCGCATTCAAATTTGCTACCTGCGATTTTTCCAACTTGAATAATCTGCTGCTTAATATCGATTGGGATGCCCTTTTATCAGATTTAAGTACTGCTAACTGTTTTTCAACTTTTAAAAGGGCTATGTATGAATTCTGTCTGGAAAATATACCTGTCAAGAAAAAACTATCATATAAAGTACCCTGGTACACGAAAGATCTAAAAAAGCTTAAAAACTTAAGAAACAAATATTATAAAAGATTTCAGTTAACCAGAAACCATAACTTGTTTCTTAAATACCAACAATATTCAAAAGAATTTAGTCGCTTAGACAAATACCTCCACAAAAATTACATTCGATCTGCTGAGGTGAGCATTAAATCTAACCCGAAATATTTTTGGACTTATATCAAATCCAAGAGGTCATGTTCAAATATCCCATCTTCAGTTTTCCTAGACGATAATTTTGCTGAGTCTCCAGAAGATGTGGTTAATCTGTTCGCCGACTTTTTTAGGTCGAATTTTGTTTCCGCTGATAGTAGCACCACAGCTAACATTTCTTCTGATATCAATTCGAGCCTTAATTTTGGCTCCCTGACATTATCAACTGAAGATATTACAAAGGGGGTAGCTTCCCTTAAACCCTCTTCTCAAACTGATATTGATGGTCTGTCTGCCCTGCTATTGAAAAAATGTTCTGCCCTAATTCAACCACTAAAAATCATTTTTAATAAGTCTCTTGCTTCAGGTATATTTATTGATGAATGGAAAGTTACTTCCATAACCCCTATTCTAAAGGGTGGTAAGAAAAACGATGTTAGGAACTATAGGCCCATCTCTAAACTCTCAACTATTTCTAAACTGTTCGAGTGTGTAGTTAAAGATAAACTGTACTTTGCTACTAAATCTTTTATTTGTCATAACCAGCATGGCTTTGTTTCTGGGCGGTCTACAGTTTCAAACTTAGCAGTTTTCACCGACTACTGCGTAAAGGCGTTTTCTTTTGGATTACAGGTGGACTGTATATATACGGACTTCTCGAAAGCCTTTGATAGAGTCCCTCATAGTATACTAGTCGAAAAACTTGCCTGCCTAGGTTTTCATTCATGCTTCTTGGAATGGATAAGATCCTACTTATCCAACAGACCCTGTGTTGTAACCATAGATGGTGTGTCTTCTGACTCTTTTGTGGCTTCCTCTGGGGTGCCGCAAGGAAGTGTCTTGGGTCCTCTACTGTTCGTCCTTTTTATAAATGACATAAGTAGCTGTTTCTCATTCGCAAATTTTTTACTCTATGCAGATGATCTTAAGGTATACACTATAATTAAAGATTCATTTGACGAGGTAAGGCTTCAATGCGATATTGACGCTCTCCATCGCTGGTGCCTGAAATCTTGTTTATCTTTAAACATAAATAAATGCTTTAAGATGACGTTTGCGAAGATTTTGAATGTTCGCAATACGTCTTATTGCATATCGAATCATATTCTCAATAATGTCGGCGAAATTAAAGATCTAGGGGTTATATTTGACCCGAAACTTTCATTTAACAACCATGTTAACTATGTAATTGCGAAAGCATACTCAGTACTTGGTTTTGTACGTCGTAATAGCACTAATTTCTCTGACCCATATACTTTCAAAGCATTATTTATAAGTTTAGTGCGTTCTCATCTCGAATATGCCGTATTCGTTTGGAGACCACATAGCCAACTTTTTATAAAAAGACTGGAACGTATACAAAAAGTTTTTCTTAAGTATGCTCTTCGGTCACTGAAATTTGAAAGTCCTGTTCCTTCGTACGCTTCGCGTCTCAAGCTGATAAACTTACAATCTTTAGAAAGCCGGAGATCTATCCTTTCTTTAACCTTTACATTTAATGTTATTCAAGGTGTCGTCGATTGCCCCTATCTCTTGGAACGGATAAGCTTCAATGCACCCAGGCGCAATCTTCGAGTCTCTTATCCATTTTACTTGGCAAAAGTCAAGACAAGATTTTCCAGTAATGCTCCCTTGGCGAGATCTATGCGAGAACTTAATATATTATCGGAAAGAATCATAATTGATTTCTCTATGACAAAACAAGCTTTTTTAAATCTCCTTCACAATACTTTGTAATGTTAATATTGTACTAGCATTAGCAAAACCATTTATCTACTAGTCTGTAAGAAATATTGTTTCATAGACTAAATAAATAAATAAATAAATAAATGCTGTCTTTATGAGAGTATACTTCACAGACTGACTTGCTGATCTTGCGGCGCAGATGAGATGTGCGTCTTGACAAAAATGCATAAAACAGCGTAAAATCCATATGGTGGTGGGATTGCGAGGCACGCAATCTCCGCCTGTTTTGACTGGGCAGGTATGCGATTATCACCTCCTCTAAAACGTGCGTGAGGTGGGCAGCAACGACTTCCAGGGGAAAAATTTGCAGCTACTCCTTCTCGATACTGCGTTACTAATACTCGTCCCTCAGCCTTTTATGGATTCCCTGAATATTTCGTTCATGCCCAAACTAAAATTTCCTTATATTTACCTTAATGATTCCGGATAAATATCTAATATGATGCTTATTAATCGAAGGTCAATCCAATGAGGATGAATTTGCGAAGTTGGATGTGCTTGGCAGTTTCAGAGTTCGGGATGCGTTCGAAAAGCATTACAACTTCACCCTACAGAGGTGTATTGTTGCGGTGGGTGCGCTCACCACAGCAATGCTGAAACCATGTTGCCAGAAACATGAACAATGTTTCTCAGATTTTATTTTTTTTTATTTTTGTTTTATTGAATGCATAATACGCGAAAAGTTTGTCGTCATATCAGATCTGTACTTGGCCTGTGGATGTGCATACCTTCTTTTTTTGAAAAAGAGTTGCGACCTGTTAAAAAATTAAATTCAAATTATTTTTATGTTAAATCAATTTTTACACCATGAGTATCGATCGAAATTGTTTTGAAAAGGTTTTATTTCTTAGTTACATATAGGAGGGTTGCCACCTGTTTCAAAAGGCAAGTTCGACTTAAATAAAGGCATAAAATTGAAATGTATATCTTAATATGGATGTCAGACGAAAGAGGTTGTGGTTGGAAAATATTTTGCAGAGGGTTGCCTCGTTGTTACAATGTTAGATCCAGTACAAGCAATAGGTTAAATAACTTCTTCAATATGAATATAAATCAAAATTGCTTTGAAGAAACTTTATTTCCAAACTGAATGTAGGAGGGTTTCCACCTGAGTTTATAATTAAATTCAATTTGAATTAAGAGTGAATTAATATCTATCACAATACTACTATCAGACGAAGAAGGTATAACGAGATTTTGGTTTAAAAATAATTTGAACAGGATTGCCATCTGTTTGAAAAGTGGATTTAAATTATGTGAAATATTGGTATATTGACGTCGAACAAAGGAGTATTTAGAAATATTTAGTTTGAGCATTTATAACTTTAAAAATGATTTCAACCTGTGTAACAAGTTAAACTCAAATTATTTAATAATTCGTGATAATCGTGATAATCCGTTGTGCTGATCGGACGTGCTTTTATCTCCGCTCTCGGTTTTGCTTACTTAAAATTCAAAACTCGTGCGATAGTTATTCGATTTGTACTTATGTACTTCGGTCGTATTTCTTGGACACTTATTTATTTATTCATATATCTACAATGCCTTGTAGCTGTGGTCAAAGGGTTGACCGTAGTCAACCTAAAAAAGTTCAATGTGCAAAGTGCAGTGAAATTTTTCACTTAGTCTGTGCTAATCTGGTTCCAGCTGACCTTGAATTTCTGCAAAAGTCAAATAAACATTTCATATGCAAGCAATGCACAACCGATCGTAGAAAGTCTTTACTCTCCCCAACCCGTGTGAGTGCTCAATGTAAAGATGCAGTTGCTGTTGGTGGTGCCTCGGCAAATTCGGAAACTTCGGCCAATAAAACTAACTCGTCAGAACAAAAAAGTGCTAATCAAGAAATTACTCTACAAACTATTTTGAATGAGCTTGTCGCTCT
>NW_016157749.1:139244-167979 GCF_001687245.7 Rhagoletis zephyria | reverse complement strand
CATTGTCTCAAAGTCCTATGCAATGTTGGCATTTGTGCGACGGAACAGTTCCGAATTCTCTGACCCGTATACAATTAAATTGCTTTTCACTACCCTTGTTAGATCTAGGTTAGAGTACGCCTCATTTATCTGGAGGCCATATCATGCATGTTACGTTAACCGCATTGAAAAAGTTCAAAAGGTGTTTATCAGGTTTGCTCTTCGAACCTTGCATTTTAATGAACCTATTCCTTCGTATCTTGCTAGATGTAAGCTCATTAATTTAAAATCGCTGGAAAGTAGGAGATCGATTCTGTCACTATCTTTTGTATTTGATATTATTTCTGGACGGGTGGACTGTGCCCCCCTCCTTGAACGTATTCGTTTTAATGCCCCACTTAGAAATTTACGTCATTTTGATTCATTTCATATAGGCCCAGTAAAAACTGTTTATGCATTAAACGCTCCTATCACAAGAGCTCTATGCGATCTTAATCGCATCGAAAATTGTATTCATATTGATTTTACAGCTTGTAAAAACGACTTTTTGAATTTGTTATCTTCTATTTTGGATTAATTTTGTAAATATACTTTACTTTTCTTTTTAATAGTCTGTAAGAATATTTGATGTATTCATTGGCTAAATTAAACAAATAAACAAATAATTCAAATGAATTTTTAAATTATGGCTATAAATTGACATGGCTTTAATTTTTTATTCTGAACCTTATTTAGGAGGGTTGCCATATGTTTCAGAAATTAAATTGAACTTGAATTAAGGGAGTTAGATAGGCAATTTAAATATGTATCACAATATGTGTGTTAGTCGAAAAACTTTAACAAGATTTTGGTTTTAAAATATTTTGAATAGGGTTGCCACGAATATTTCATGTACCGTTTTTAACTTTAATGTGATCTTAATAATAAAACTTATTCTGCGTTCAAGTTTAGCGGCTGGAGCTCCGACACAGCCCGCAGGTCAAGACGAAGGCGCTGGACTGATCCTTTTTTGTAGTCAAAAGATTGGTACAATACAGCAATCTCCTATATTTTTCGTGATTGGGATAAAGAAAAATATTTAGGTATTCACACAATTGGGATACGATTTGCACCAAATTTCGGTAAATACCTAATCGTGTGACACTGCCTTTTAACTTGTACTTATACGGATGTTTTTAAAGAATGAACTATAAAAAAACCATCCAAAACTAAATATCAACAAAAAACAAAAATAATATTTTAGTACTTGTAAAAATTTGGTACGGCTTTAATTTTTTCGACTACTGCACATAAGTTGACTATGATTACTCGGCCGTGCTATCATAGTAGAACAATGCCACTAATATTTGACTTACAAACAAATTCGGGCAAGAATTTAAAAATTTCATCCCTGTTTGTGTGAAATATTTTATTTTTATCAGTATTTTTCTTTTGATCAATCTATGTTCAAATAAAAGTGAAAATAAAAAATACTTTGTCAGGAAAATTCCTCCCCTCCCAAAAAAAAAACCTGCCAAGGGCCCTGGGGTCTAGTGTTAGCTCGGCGAGCGTATACTCTACTAAATACTTAATAAACAGACGAAAGTGATGCTCCTTCTGTGACATAAATAAGGGAAAAAGACGTTTCTCTGCTGCAGTAAATGTTTTTTAGGACACTTTAAAATACTTTTAGCGGCGCTGGTCACGAGTTACCCCTTAAAGGTGCTGAAAATAGCGTTACTTTTCAAGAGCTAGTGATGGGGTTTCTAACAGGCCATTGTGCGATTGGTATTCACGCGGTAATTTTCAATTGATCCCTTTGAATCTGCTGTCAAGAGGAAGCAGAGCTGGAATCATCTCCACACTTTCTTTTAGACTGTCCAACCTTCGCGAAGCTAAGATGGAAACATTTTGGCTCGCACTTTTTAACTAACACAGAACTCTCAGGGATCAAAGTTAGCCGCATTCGAAATTTGGTTGTAGCGTTTCGCCGACTAAATTAAGGGTACCCGTTCAGTTTTTTCGTGGTATTTTAATTGTCCAAGTATGTCCTTTACGTGGGGGCAACTACCTTAACCTAACCCAACCTAACCTGTACTTCTTTGAGCAATGAAACAGTTGGTCACGTTACGTATGAGTTACCCAGTTTAGATTTTAACTTTTCCGTAAATAAATAGTATATCCAATATGGGGCCACCATTTTGAATTTTTTTAATTTGATTTCAGATTCATAATCAGCGATCTTAAAAGCCCCAATTGTAAAATTTTAAGCGAATCCAATCGGATTTAATTTTTTTATCCGCCATCCCGGATATCACATAAAGTTTTATGAGAGTTTTATAGTGGTATATTTCCGCAAAATTAAAGAACAACCATTTACCATTTTGTTCTAAAAAACAGTCTATGAAACCCTTATAAGACCAGGAGGCGTGGCTTCGTAGTACAAAATAATGCTATATTATTAGTTTATAAATTATATGTTGGTAGTTTTATAAGGATCTTATAGTAATCTACAACATGGGTTTATAAAACATTTAAAAGTTTTATAAGGCTCTTTGTGTAGAGCTGTTGGTCTGACACTGATTAAAAGTTCTGCGGCCAGTGCCTTATAAGACCTTCAAATGTTTTATAAGCCCAACAAACAATTTATAAACCAATAAAAGAGCAACATTTTACACTTTTATAAAGCTCATACATAAGTCTATAACATTAGCTTATAATTAGCTTTTGGTCTAAAGATTCACTCTGCGACGCTCTATGTGTAAATTGAAAAGTATAAAAAATAAATTGAGAGGTAAAATATTATGCAAAAATATCTTTCGAGGGAGAAGTTGTTCTGGACTGAAATATTTTTCTCTTTCTAAAATATTTTGTGTAATGTCAATTGATAAATATAATAATAATAAAAGGACTTTGTCTAGTTATTTCGGCATTTCTCCTGAATGTAAGTTTATGAGAATCGTATTTTTCAAAAAAACTCACTTATACATTAACAATAAAAAAATCGTAAAAAAGTGGCTTTTAATATAATTTACAGAACAATGAATAAAAATAAAATAAAAATTTTAATTTTTTCGCCTTTCAAGCTTTTTTTCCTTATCTAAAAATACACGAAAAATATGGCGCTACAGCCAGATGTTTATCCAAAGACATTTATAAAATCAATTTGTATATTAAAATCCAAAAGGTTTACGTGTAGCGCTTCAACATTCTAATTCCTTTCTGAGTTGAGCGAATTTATACAAAACACTCATATCCTAAATTTCCAAAATCCAAAAGTGGCTACATGAAGAGCCATGAATCGAGGATTTTCTCTTAGAATACAGAAAGGTCATACAAAATGCTCAAACGCAAATATTCAACTCTTAAAAACAGTATACGTAAACTTCAAGTGATACCCGACGTTCTGTGTTAAATTACACTCTAAAAAAAAATTGCGTAGATTTCCTAGCTAAAAGGTAGGTTACTGATTTCCTACCTTATTATTCGCGAAATTACATTTTCATTAATTAATCCCAACGGCTTTTTACCCTCCATTCCCGCCCAACCGACACGAGGGGCGCAGTCCGCATGACGTACGGAACCTTTTTTTTAGTTTTTTGGTGCCGAGTAGTGGAAACAGGAGTTTGTTAAGTGTCGAGATCTAAAACTATTCAGCTACAGAATCAAATTCATCAGCTGATTGGATATGCTAAAGATAGTATTTCAATTATTGAGAGTGGAAATAATAGTTTTCTTTATAGTAAAAATTGAGTCCGATACGTCAAACGTGCTGGAATGACAGTTAAAATCCTGACATAAACCACGGAATGATTCATTTAGTTCAATATTAGTTTTGCATGGCTTTGAAAATAGAGGTCGAAAGTGTCTTGACACTCGAGAAGGAACATTAAAATTTACCTCAGCCAGGAGGGCCGGGCTATTAATCAAGCCTGTCATTAATTTTACGATAAATATTATACCTAGCATTTCTCTACGGCTTGCGAGTGTAGGCAAATTTATGAGCTTTAGACGACTTGTGTAAGGGGGGAGATTGTAATCTGAATCCCACTTAAAATTACGCAATGCAAAAAGCAAGAATTGTTTTTGAATTGATTCAATCCTTTCTAAATGAACTTGGTAGCGGGGATTCCAAATAGTAGATCCGTATTCTAGTATTGGTCTAACTAAACTGGTAAAAAGAGCTTTTGTAACATAAGGATCTTTGAACTCTTTTGACCATCGCCTTACAAATGCAAAAACGCCTTTGGCTTTATTGACTATGACATTAATATGATGGTTGAAATTGAGTTTGGGATCCATTGTGATACCAAGATCGACGAAATTGGACCCCTGCTCCAGATTATAATTTGATATTGAATAAACAGCTGGTTGAAACACATAACTTTACATTTTTGAAGGTTTAGTGGCATATAGTTTATATTACACCAACTAACCACGTTGTTCAGATCCGCTTGTAACAAAGACCTTTCTTCGATAGAGGACAATGTTTTAAATAGTTTCACATCATCGGCATACATTAAAATTTTTTAATGTTTTATTACAGAAGAAATATCATTAATGAACATCAGGAACAGAATCGGACCAAGGTGGCTTCCCTAAGGAACCCCTGAAGAAACTTTAATGATATTGGAAGAACAATTATTAACAATAACTCTTTGTGTTCTATCAGAGAGGTAAGATGAGATCCATTGAAGAAGACTGGGCTGAAAGCCGATAAGCTCGAGTTTACGGATGAGTAACGAGTGACATACTTTGTCAAAAGCTTTACTGAAATCGGTGTATATTACGTCGGTATGAGCATTTTCTCTAAAACCGTTTGAGACATGAGTTGTAAACTCAAATAAATTAGTCATAGTAGATTTTCCTTTAGAAAACCCGTGTTGAGATTGTGTAATTGAAGAAGATATAGAATATGTCAGCTGGTTAACAATAATTGCTTCGAATAATTTGGGGATAGCGGAGAGTTTCGCTATGCCTCGATAGTTTTCTATAGAGGACCTGCTGCCGTTTTTGTGAAGTGGTATTATGAAAGACTCCTTCCAGGCTGACGGAAAAACGCCATGTTTAAGTGACAAATTTAATAGAGTTGTTAAAGGCTCGCAGATGTTCTCAGCGCAGTTTTTAAGAAAACAGGTCGGAATATGATCAGGTCCAGGCCTAAATGACGCTTTTAAGGTTTTTAAATAGTGTAAAACTTCATCGGAAGATATTTCTGGAATATAAGCAGAGTTGATTGGACAAAGCTCGTACGGATAGTCTCCACTTACTAGTACTAGCCTTGTGCTTCAAGACTTCCATGATCACTTTAGCAGGTTGCTGTTTCATCCTGGAGAAGCGGCCAGCTTTCACTGGGTTGCTCCGTTAATTGTGGACCCGTTCCTTGACGCACCGTTTGACATGAGGGAGCTGGAGCTTGCGCTCAGTAAGGCCAAAAACCGTAAAGCTCCTGGCCAAGATCGCATTCCGTACGAATTTTATAAATATGCTCCGCAAAGTTTCCTAAATGAGGTTCTCTCTTTACTTAATTTTATTTTTCTTAAAAAACAGATTCCATCTTCGTTCCGCTCTTCTGTAATAATCACCCTGTTCAAAAGGGGTGACCCTTGTCTCCCGTCTAATTTTAGGGGGCTATCTCTACTGGATATGTTGTATAAGATATTCACCGGCGTCTTATTAAGCCGTATTAATGCGTGGATTGATTGCAATAATATTCTAACAGAATGCCAAGCAGGTTTTCGTAAAAACTATTCAACCGTTGATAATATATTTAATCTGACAAGTATTATTAATTTAAACTTTGTCGCAAAAAATAAAACTTTTGTATTCTTTGTGGACTTTTCTTGTGCCTTTGATACTGTCCCCCGTAACATGCTTTTCTACAAGCTGGCATCATACGGCCTGTCAAGTCATATGATTGATATTTTACGTCTTATATATGGTAATACTACGAGTCAGGTGTGGTTCAATGGAAAGCTGTCGAGCTCCTTTTCGGTTAATCAAGGTGTCCGGCAGGGATGCTTGTTAAGCCCTGTGCTTTTCTCCCTGTACCTTAATGACTTGATTGATAATCTCCCGGGTGGCGTTAAAGTTGCGGGCATGACGATCAAGCTCTTAATGTATGCCGATGATCTGGTGCTGTTAGCTGAGTCTGCTTTAGATTTACAAAACATGATAAATGCATTGCATGAGTACTGCATGCTGTGGGCATTAAAAGTAAACCTATCTAAATCAAAAGTCCTTGTCTTTAGAAAGGGTGGCAGACTTTCGGCAGACTGCAGGTGGTCTTTTGGAAATGACCCAATTGAAACTGTAAATGAATATAAGTATCTTGGTATAATGTTAAACCACAGACTTTCCTACACTAAGCACTTAGACACAAAACTTAGCGAGGCGAAATCTGCAATATGCGCTACTTGGTTAAGTTACATAAACAACCCCCGAATTCAAATTTCGAAAAAAATTAAAATCTTTGATGCGGCTTCAAGATCAATTATGTTCTATTGTGCACAGGTGTGGGGTGGGGAAAGTCATGAACAGGTGGAAAAACTTTTGCGTTTCTTTATAAAGAAGCTTATATTCTTGCCTGCGAACACGCTAAATTATATGTTGCATTTGGAAACGGGTATAGTCCCCCAGTACTTCCACACACTGCGCGCTCATATGTTATTTATAACACGTTGCCTTAGTTTACCTACAAGTAGACTGCCGCGTGTCCTTGCCGACGAGTCCATACGACAAGAGGTACCTTGGGTCAGAAATTGGAAGCGCTTATCACTCAGCGCAGACTTGGAACCCCTTACGGAGTTTTCTCCTACGTTCCTTAAAGTGTTTACCCCCTTGTTGCTTAGTAAACTTGTCGAAAAAGAGTTCAAACTTTATGTTGAGCGCGCCCAAAGTTCTAGCACACATGACCTTTACCCACATTTAACACCCGTAGGGGTTAAATATTTCAACGACGAGCACTCTTCGTATGCTATTAGCTTAATCTTCCGCGCGAGAGGTGGTTTGCTTTACCTTAATGCGAGATCATTTAAAAACGTAACCTCTGTTATATGTCCAGTTTGTAACCTTGGCGATGCGGAAAGTATTTACCACTTTATCGGTGTCTGCCCAGCCTACAACGCGTCTCGTTTGGATAGCTTCGGTGAAAAAGTTTTGGACCTGGCAAGAGTGATAAACATTTTAAATGGCGGTGATTACGTAGCGTTGTACAAATATTTGCAAAACAGCATTAAATATAGGGATTTTATTATTAATGATTTTGCGTAAGTAGTTCATGTTAACTTAATATGTTAGTTCTAGTGTGGCACTCAACAATATAAGTTACTGCCATAATTTTTAATTTATTTTTAAATTCCATAATATGTGTGTATAATGTTGTAAATGTGGGTATTCGAGATGTTAAAAATAAATAGACTACTACTACTACTACTACTACTAGTCTCCACTTATAGGGAAGTCTACAGAATAATTGGACCTAAAGAACCGAGCAAATATGTTGGCAATGAGTTGGCTGTCGCTAGATACAGTGTTGCGATAATGCATAGGGACGGAAAACCATGTGCCTTACGCTTTGAATTTACGAAACCATAAAATGATTTAGGATTTTTAATTAAATTCTTCTTAATTTTACATAAATATGAATTATAACATTTCATGTTTAATGCAAAGTAGCTATGCCGCAAAACTGAGTACCTTAGGTAATCACTGTGTAAGACCGTTCTTTTATACAGTTTAAAAGAGTGCGACTTTTTATTTTTCAATTTTTTAAGCTCTTTAGTGAACAATAATTTTATTGTTTCATGAACAATATTACGTTTTGGCACATGCTTTCGAAACAAATTGAAAACAGTATCATTAAAGTGATCAACGCTAGCTCCACGTCATCTCTATATATTGGCCAAGATAACTTTGAAAGTTCTGTAATTTTCCTGAAATTTGCTTTCGCAAAAACATATCTAGTACTTGAACTTGACTTATTATTATGTATTTCATTTATGATTTCGTAGCTTAACTCAAGAGCAGGATGATATGCATCTTCCGGCAAAACTAGGGGATCACACCGATTAATAGAGGCCTTCGGAACATCATCAACGTAAACGAGATCCAAGACCTTTCCAAACTTATTTGGACATATATTTATTTGTTTGAGGCAAAGTTCAGCCATTTCCTCCAGAAATACATTGTAATTATCTCTAGATGAAACTGGTACAACATCGGTGTCAAGATGTCATGAATGTGTCGTTTAATCCCAACATCTAACGATGCGTAAGCATGTTACGTAAGTAAAGAAACTAGCTTCATATATACTGATACGGCAGAATTAGGAGGGATGTAGCAAAGAGCTAAATAAATATAAGTCTTTCCAGCCTGTACACGTATACATTTAAATTCGGTATATTCAATGACAGGAAGACTAACTTCCTCGGATGGTATCGATGAATGCACCGAAAAAGAACACCACCGCCGATTCTGCCCCCGCGGTCGCTCCTGTATATTTGATATTCATTTGGAAGAATTTCGGAATTAAAAATATGAGGTTTGAGCCATGTTTCGGTCAAGGAAATAATATTATAATTGCAGTCAAAACCTTTTAAATATAAGTCAGTTAATTTGGTATTCAAACCTCTAACGTTTTGATAGTAAATACTTAAATTAGACTTGCGAGTTAGTTTTTTGAATCCGAATTAAGATTAGAAATTTGAGCTACGTTATTATTACTTTTATTAGGTTGATACTCAAACTCGCGAACAAACGCCCCGGTCGGCCAAAATGAACTATTTTGTAGTGAATCAAAATCTTCGGAAGCTACATCAATTTTAAAAGATGAAATATCGCGATCGTATTTAAAATTAAATTTACCAATAAATACATCTTTAGTTCTAATTTTAGTCGATATGTATGACTTTATATCATCCGAAGAAGTATCTTTAGCAAATCTAGAGACAACGATTGATCTTCTCGGAGGAATTACAACCAACTTTTTGGTAATGATGTCTGATGTGCGGGGCTCCGAATTATTAGGGGGAACTAAGTTAGACAGTGCAGCTTGAGATGTTGATGGCAACACTGTTACATGCTCGATTATTCAACGAATAGTGTGTTTAAATTTCGGACTTTTTAGAGTGTAATATAGCTGCTGTGGTGTGCGTAAATTTACTACGAAAGTGTGTACAAGCTACAAAATACACATCTGCTGTTTCATTTCACGCGTAGAATTGTGTAAAGCCGCTAACAAAAAGGATTTTTACACACGAAAATGTGTAAACGAGAAAAATACATTTTCATAATGTAAATTCACTAACAAATTCTAAAAATAAACGAAAATATACTCGATTTATAGTCCCATTTTTAAGCAGATTTTTTAGAGTGTACCTGCGAAAATCCGAAGAAAATCCTTCAATTACTCATATCTTTAATAAGATAATCCTACGAAATTCTCTAAGAATTCAAAAAATACATATAGTTATTTCAGTAGTATATCGCTAGCTTAGAGTGAAAAGTTCCTAAGTCCCAATTCAAAAATTGTGCAGGAGAGGAAAACACTTCTAAAGCTTTTTTCTTTAAGTATTTTGCAAAACTTTGAATAAAGCATTTTGTCCACTTAAAGCAAAGCAAAACTCCATACGAACCAGACGAATGCGATCTTTATTAAAAGATTTTGTACTATTTTCGACTTATCGAAATTTTGGAGTTTTTTTGGACTTAGCAAATTTTCGTTTAATTGAATATAAACGAGAAAACATAAAACAAGGATCTTTATCCTTTTCAAAACGATGCATTTTTAACTTCTCTAGCCTCCTGTATCAAAATATGAGTTTTCATAAAAAGGGGACTTAGCAACTTTTCACTCTAAGCTAGCGATATTTATAAAGCAGTTTCATTCGAAATCTAGCTGTATACAAAGGTGGAAAGATAACTCACCAAGGCCTTATATAATAATAAATAAAACCAAAAAGTTTTTAATATACCCTGCTTTTATAAATGGATGGAAATGTAGAAAATACAATTCCTCATTCCTATAGAATTAGTTTCGATAACTTTTGATTTTGAAATTTTAGTAAAAGTCATTATAAACAATTTATGAGATTGAAAACGAAAAACGTGGAGCACATGCAATACAAAGCATTAGATTTAATTGACATTAGTCAAACTACATAACATAGACCTAAAATTTCTACAGCTAAAGTAAAAATTTGAGATCGATTTTAAGCGATCGTTATTCATATACCCACATTCATACATATATTACATTTCATCTCATAAATTGTTTATAATCACTTTTGCTAAAATTTCAAAATCAAAAGTTATCAAAACAAATAAGACTGAGAAATATTATTTTATACTTTTTAGTCCATTTATAAAAGCGCGGTATATTAAAAAGTTTTTTTTTGTTTGATCTATTTTCTTCTTTTTAGTCTTGTCTGTATAAAATTTTGCAATAGTTATTAAAATAATTCAACAAAATTAATAGATTGGTGCTTACACATATCGTCGCCTGGGTAAAATATTGTCGTAAGCGCAATTTTGACGATTTTTAGTTATAGATGCAGTTATATATTTTGAAATAAGGACTTTCGATTGGTGTTATCAGTTTTCAGATATCTCCTTCAGTTTGCGAGATATTGACTACAATTTTTTCTATAATTTAGTAAAAATTTAGTTATTGATGCAGCCATATTAATCAATATCTTAAAAATGGCGTTCTCCCTTTTGGGATATCTCCTTTAGTTTCCGAGATATTGAGTAAAAAGTGTCGTTAATTTAGTAGAAATTTTAATCTCATTTGTCGTATTTTACACAAAGTGGCTGCCAAATTGTGGACTAATGGCGCTTACGACAAAATTTTACTAAAGAAAATCCTTCATAAACTCAAAGCTAATTAACATTAGACATTAAAAATTAAATAATTTAAGAATTTTGTGAACTAGTAGCATTTTTAGAGACTTTGGAGAATGTCTATCTTCGCGTTTTTGAGAAATTGCATTCCAAACTTCAATCGCGATTTCCCACAACCTGCCGAAATCAACATACGACAATCTTTTACCCAGGCGACGATATTAACACGGCACTCCCAGCGTCCAAAAACACTTTAAAAGCACCTTAAAAGGCCTTCAAACGCATCAAAACGGCAACTGGAGTTTAAGTCAACCACTACTAGTTTCCCAACCTGATTCCCAACTGGACCCTGACTGGCCTCAGACTGATTACAAACTGTCTGCCTTCTAACTGGGCCCCAGTATCCCATGTGATTCCTAAGTCACTCCACCAAATTCACCCACTGAGACAAACACCACTACCGAAACCACACATCAATAATTCAACGAGATTCTGATACATAAGTATTGTATTTTATCAGACTTTATTTATATTCTCTTTCAACATACGCAAATGCATATATGTATGTATGTACATAAGGGTGCTTCTTTCGACTATTTATTGTTTTTTTCACTCCTACCTGGAAATTTAGTGGAAAACACCTAAAAAAAAACTCCCTGAAAATTTGAACCCTTAATATTAACATTAAGTAGGTACTCGCCCAAGGCGTGCAAAGATTTCCCGTTTAAAATACACGTAAACTTTGAGTTTTTTTCTTCAAAAGTCTACAGCTCGGAGGAATTTTATGGTATAATCTTCGTCAATGATGGGTTTTCTTCAGAATGAATGCTTTATAAAAGTGTTCATTGGGGTGTAATCCTAACTCCCGTCAGCGAGGTAGTATGGGTACTAAACTCATTTTTTATGAAATTCTCGAAGAATTGCGCAATTATTGCGCAATTTGTGTTTACTGGGTATTTAATTTATTATAGATCGGGACAATGCAAACGTTTTGAAAAGTACCAATGTTTAGCAATTTATTGATATAATATAAAGAAGTATTATAAGGAAACACTGCTGAGGTCTGATGAATTGAATTTAGTGTAGTTAAACCATATAAAATATTTCCTCTTTATATTTGTCGACGAGTGAGTACCGCGCTTGACTTCCACGCATATACACTTTTTTCTGGATTGGCGCGAAAATCGCGGGCCTGAATTTATAATTTGTTTACTTTGCATATGCGGTGCATCAGTGTTCTTAGAAACTGCCGCCGATAGCCACTTAAACTATTTTTCGATTTGATGAACATTGCTGCAATCCAAGCTCTCATAACACTGGATTACAAAAAAAATGTTCTATGGATGCCACTATCCAATACCTATGTAAAATTTGTTCGGTGATTCCGAAAATAGAGTTAATTTTTTTTCTATGGATACGTTTTCAAGTTATTTTCCATTTACCGTTATTCAGCTTAAAGCAAAAATTGGTTCCGTTTAATCACGTATATCTTACGAACCAATTTAAAAATCTTAACGTAAAATTCGGCAAATTAAAACTAATGAAATTCTCCATAAACCGTATATACATTACTTTTCGATTGGGCTTATAGCTTCTGACAAATTAATTAATCATTCCAGCTTTTTTTTATTTTTTAATGAAAAATTAAAAAAAAATCAAATTATAACAGAAGAAAAATTAAAAAAAAAATAACAGGTTCTGTGACAAATTTTTCCATTTGTACTACAGCCTGTTCCGTTACAAAAAAAAGTCAAATTACTAATGAATAAAATCGATGGATAAATAAGATATAATGAGTGGTCAAATGAAAAAACGCAAAGATTTTTTGTATGAAAAATCAGCAGGAAAGAAAGTTACTCATATGCCGCGTACACCTGGGTAACACGCTTTTTTGCTCATATTTCATACGAAAAATCTTTGCGCATTTTCATTTGACCACTCATTATTTCTTATATATCTATCGATTTCCTTCATCAGTAACTTGATTTGTTTTTTGTAACAGAACAGGATTTGGTACAAATGCAAAAATTTGGCCCAGAACCTGTAATATTTTAAACTTGACTTCTGTTAAAGTTTAATTTATTTCTCATTTTTTCATTAAAAAATAAAAAAAGCTGGAATGATTAATTATTTTTGTCAGAAACTATAAGCCCTATCGGAAAGTGGTGTATTACGGTTTATGGAGAATTTCATTAGCTTTCCTTTGCCGTATCTTATATTAAAATCTTTAAATTTGTTTGTAAGATATACGTGATTAAGGGAAACCAATTTTTGCTTTAAGCTGAATAACGGTAAATTGCAAATATCTCGAAAACGTATCCATAGAAAAAAAATTAACCCGATTTTCCGAATCACCGAGCAGTTCTAAATAGAAATTGGATAGAGGGGTCTGGAGAACAAAAACCAAACTAAAATTTGTGATCCAGTGAAATGTCAATACTGAAAAAAATTTCCCCGATAACTTTTTACAAGAATAGTCCCTCGATTTTTTAAACCCGCTTTGAATCGCTGTACATCCATTGAAACACTTCTCTAACAACTAAAATTTGGAATACGGAAGCTCTTAGGAGTATCTCAAGAAGTACAGCACGATTTAATACCAAATTTTAGTTGGTTGGTGCACCTATTGTACCAGAGCTCTAAGTCCATCCGCAAAAAGTGGTGCAAGACTTTTAACAAACGAATTTGTCCTGATCACCAGCCTGGGATGGGCACTCAATATTACAAAAACTTATAGTTTTTTTTTAAATATTGGTTTAAGAAGAAAATTTAATTTTAAGTAAAATTATTCCTATTTTTTCTGTTAGATAACTAAATTATTCATTTTTTTCAAATTCCTAGCTGCTATGAAAAAAGTTTAGTTTGTGATCGTAAACGTAATAGATTTAAGTACATTTTTTAACTACAAGTTTCATTTAAATGTTATCTAAGAAAACATTTATTGGCATTTTAAAATGGTCTACTATAGTAGGCCACGCGTGCATTGGTGTAAAACAAGAGCGCGTGCACCCTAGTGTTAATAATTTTTTTTTTTTACAGTCGCTTGTAGACTTCGGTGCCAATCAGACGTTTCGTTGTTAATATCGAAGCTCTCCGCTACACTAACAAACTTCATCTTTCGATAACGCTAATTAACTACTTGTGCCTTAACAAAAAAAAAGAAAAAAGAGAAATAAAAAAATAAAAAAAACAAATAAATAAACATAATAATAATAATTTACATATAAGATCAAAGTGTTAAAACCCTTGGAAGATAAAAATGAAGGACCCTCCCGACCTGAACCATTTAAACAGTACAATGAACCTCTTAACGTACCAAACGAATAAAAACCTACAATTGAAAAATAATTCCAACGCGCCTAAATATTTAATAATGTCGAGAAATAATAGTACTGAAAATCTATCGAAAGTGTCACTGTTTCTCATTAAAAAAGTAGTAGACTCCGTGTGCGGTGGTAAAGTGGACCTATGCAAAAAACTCAGAAACGGAAATATAAGTACTAATTAAAACTAAATCATACTGTCAAGCAGTAAAAATAATAACTCTTACTTCGCTCGCCCCAACAATACAAGTCATAATATCTGAACGCAACACTCTTAACTACACAAAAGGTGTAATATATTCAAACGAATTGAGAGGAATACCTGAAGAAACTAAATGAGCTTAAATCACAAAAAGTCTGTGAAGTTAGAAAAATAATGAAGAAGCAAGAAACCAATTTAATAGAAACCTGTCTGATAATATTTACCTTTGACAATCCGACACTATCTGACTCTTCAGACTCAATGTCATTAGACTTATAAACTAAATAAACACTACACATACTATTTACTTGTATACCTCTCATATCTGTACTCTTAAAAAAAATCTAAAATCTTCATACATACACATAGTCTTTTATACTTCTTCTCCTTCTCTTTTCCGCTTAATGACTCTTAATATTCTACAGTGGAACATGAATGGTTATGTTAAAAATTATAATGAACTATTAATGCTAATAAAACGCTATGAACTAATCTCCGCACAAGAAACACATTTCCCATCCCAACCAATAAACATCGCAATCTCCAATAACGTTTCCCTTTACTCCTTCAACTCAACTGGTTCCTACGGTGGTGTGGCACTGCTCGTACACAATTCGATTCAACACAAAGAAGTACAAACAAACAAGGATTTCGACAACATTACAGTGGAAATAATTTCAAACTTTAGATTTTATCTTATCTCCGCTTACATACCCCCTTCCAAGAATTTTCATAGTAATAATTTAGTAAACGTTCTAAGCCAGGGAAATAGTCCAGGTCTGGTGACAGGTGACTTTAATTGCTGGCATACAAACTGGGGATCAAATAGAAATAATCGCAAGGGTATCCTATTAGCAAACTTCATAAAACAATCAAATTATGTACTAATAAATGATAAATCACCAACCTACTTTTCAACACACAGCACCGTCACCCACATCGATCTATCGTTTTGCTCACCTGATCTTACCGCTCACACAGAATGGAAGATACAGGATGACTTAAACGGCAGTGATCACTTCCCTATCATCATTACTCTATTTAAGAACGCGCCAAATTCAAAAACCCACCCCAAACGAATATTTAGAACTGACCTAGCGGACTGGCCATTATACAACGAAAAATGTGCTCAACTGGAACCTACTCGTCCAGTTAGGCTAAACGCAAACGCTGAAACCGTCAACATAAAAAAAATAATACTCCAAGCAGCAAACGAGTCCATCCCTCAACCTCCAATACTAAACAAACAATACTCTGTCCCATGGTGGAATAGTACCCTAGGAGTTTAAAAAAAAGACAATAATAGACTTTTTTACATTTTCAAATGAAACATGACCCAAGAGAACTTGCTACGTTATAAAAAAGTAAACGCGACCCTAAAACAAGAGATTAAAAAAAGCAAAAAGCCAATCACTCAGAAAGTTCACATCCGAGATAAATCCGAACACTCATACAGCAAAAACATGGGCAAACATACGCCGATTTTGCGGGTATAACATTTCCCATGGAATCCACTGCCTGCAAGCTCATAGCAAACCAATCCAGGTCTTGACGCATAGCAAAGACATTGCAAATGAATTCGCCAGTCACTGGAGTGAATATGCAGCAGACCAAAACTTTCCACAAATCTTCCAAGAACAAAAAAGTAGAGTATCTCTCATTATACCAAGTACTAGCACTTCAAAGCAAGCACAACAGTTAGAACAAGATATTAATCTCTTAGAATTAGAATCAGCATTAAGGAAATTAAAAGGTGAAACTCCAGGTGCCGACAGAATCGCTTACCCGATGATCCGCAACGCCCCTTCCACAGTTAAACGTCGCTTAGTGAACCTCTATAACTCCATTTTTAACACCAAGATTCCCCAAACTTTCAAATACAGCTTTATTTTACCAATACTAAAGCCGAAATCAGATAAATCTGTTCCCGAATCTTATAGACCTATTTCCCTCAACCTATGCATGGCTAAGATCCTTGATAAAAATAGTTGCAAATCGGCCATGGTGGTTTGTAACAAACAGCAACCTTCTAGATAGTCGACAATGGGCTTTAAGAGAGATAAATCGACAGCACATAGTCTACTTTTGATAGACTACCTCGCTGCAAACAGTCTCTCTTGCAGAAATCACAATTATATCGTTGGATTTCCAAAAAGCATATCGCTAGCTTAGAGTGAAAAGTTGCTACGTCCACTTTTTATGAAAACTCATATTTTGATATAGGAGGCTAGAGAAACTGAATACGCATCGTTTCGAAAATTATGAAGGTACTTGCTTTATTTTTTCCTCTTCATAAGCAATAAAAGGAAAATTTTCTAAGTCCAAAAGAAGCACCACAAATCCGATAAGGCGAAAATAATACGACATCTTTTAATAAATATCGAATCCTTCTGATTCTCATGGAGTTTTCCTGTGCTTTAAACGCGCAAAATTCTTGATTCAAAGTCTTGCGAAATAGTTAAAGAAAATGGCTATAGGAAGATTTTTTCCTCTGCTGTACAATTTTTAAAATGGGACTTAGCAACTTTTCTTTCTAAGCTAGCGATATGATAAAATCGGCCTGCACACAATAATCGACCAGCTTATGGCTTGGAAAGTAGGACCCAAAATCATAAAGTATGTACTAAATTTTATGACGGGACGGAAAATCACTGTCCGAGTAGGCAACGACTGCTCCGACCCAATGCCAGTAGACAATGGTATCCCCCAGGGATCTCCATTATCTGTCATCTTATTCCTGATCGCATATAACAAACTATGCTCCACTTTAGCCTTGAATAAAGAAATAGAATTTTGCTCATACGCAGACGATTTTAATATTATAGTTAAATGGAAAAAAGAAAGAAACCCAACAATAGACTTGAATATCATCTTTGATGACATTCTAACTTGGTGTAACTACTCAGGAGCGCCGCTGCCACGAACGAAGAGTAAACTCATCCACATTTGTCGGAAACACAACCGCCATCCTACAATTATATCCAACAATATACAGTTATCCTCTTGCGAAGAGATCAAAACACTCGGAATCGTAATAAACAGAAGATACAGGTGGAGCTCCCATATAGAGCATCTGTGCTCGTCTCTGGTTACCCAACTCAACGTTATTAAATGCCTTGTTGGCCCGAAATTTAATTGTGACACTCAATCCCTGTTATCAGTAGTGAGAACGCTACTATTATCTAAGATAAGCTACGGTCTGTTCCTATTTGGTCACTCACCCAAATGTCAACTAAACAAAATCAAAACTATACTCAACTCGGCTGTCAGAGCAGCCCTAGGCGCGATCCGGTCAACCCCAATTAAAAATATACTGTTTGAATCTAACATTCCCTCAGTTGGAACCAAAGAGATCTCGTTTTATCAAAACTTTTCAATATAATGCTTACCAACCATGATAACCCTCTCTACAATTACACAAAAAACTACACAAAAAGAAAAACTCCGTTTAAGGTACAACCAGACTTAGGCAATATTGTAAATATATGTTCCAATTTAAATCTACCAACCAAAATTATCAATCGAACTACAGGCAATCATCATCCTGGGACCTTAAACCCAAACTCGATCATAACCGCCTTACGAGCTTTCACTAAAGTTAAGACTAATCCAATCCAATATCAAGTTACCTTTGACGAAATTAAAAAAAAAAAACACAACAAATATACCATCCTATATACTGACGGGTGTGTTAGCAACGGAAGCGTAACATACAGTATTACACAGAAGAATGAAGTTGCAAAAATCTCAAACCTTCCCTACTACAGTACAATTTTTTCGGCAAAAATTATTGCCATACACGAAGCAATCAACAGGGTCAAAAACAGAACTCAAAATTTCCTAATTTGTTCAGACACTTTATCAGACCTTGACGCCATCTCAAATATTAATAACCAAGATCACTGCACCTCAGATATTAGAAATGCACTCATAACAAAATACCCAAAACTCAAATTATGCTGGGTTCCAGGTCATGTCAATATACCCGGAAATTAATTCGCGGATCGCGCTGCCAACCAAGCACACCAAATGCCTCTCCACAGTACATATAACCATAACTTGACAGACATAAAAAAAACACATAAAACAACACTTTATGAGCAAAATAATTACAGATTGGAACAATACCAACCACTGGTATCGACAAACAAACTACAAAAAAACCCAAATCAAAGACTTCCTATTACCAAATAATGACAAGATATCACGACTCGACATAATAAAACTTGAAAGATTGCGACTAAGACACACTAAAATTACCCATGGATAGATACCCCTCAACGTGCTCCTGTGACCCCGAAATAATAATCACCATACCCCACTTACTGCAACATTGCCCCTAATTATTCACTCCGCAGAAACCAAATCTTTGGCGAGGTAGAACCCCTTTTAACTCTTCTTGTTAATGAAGTTCCTTAAAACCACCAATCTCTATCACCGTATTTAAAACCACAGACATAAAATAAAGAGTTTAGAAATTTCTCTTATACACAAATGTTTGTATATATACAGGGTGTCCCAGAAGTAACCTGCCAAACTTGAGGAGAAGGCAGGTGGGGTGGTGAGCTCCCTGATAGGCAAACATTTTTCAGGTAAAAGTGTCACCGTTTTTGAAATATTTAAATTTTTTTTAACTATGAAAAATCGTGCCTTTTCATGTATTTTCTTTAACTGCATCTACAACAAAGGCTATACTTAGTAAATTTTTTATGTAAAATACTTTCAGATAGTTGCTTCTCCATACTCCAATGGAATATAGTTAAAATATATTAAGGAACCATTATAAAATTAGGACTATATTGCGATTTTTAACTTTTTGATATTTTCTTCCCCAACTTTGACTATGTCTGGTGAAAAAAAAATGTACTGAGCTATAACTCTACATTACATACAAAAATTGCGCTTTTAATAGATATTTCAGAAAGGTGCCATTCTTACTATTTCGAATAGAAAAAAAGTTATAGCCGCTTTTGTGGCGAAAGGACTGAGACACGCTAGAATGTATTTAATAGATTTAAATGCCAGAGCTTCTCAATGACTTTGTGCAGAGCGATACCACAATCGTCTGCATCCGGGCCGTGAAGTATTCGCCCGGACCCATAGAGTAATATATGAAGGCAAGTGACTTTTGCACCTTTCTTGTTTGAAGCCATTCTTCTTTTAACTATCATTTTTAACTTTTTTAAGGTCGCATACCTGGAAGGCGTGGCGGGGAGACAGGACGTCCTGCAACGGTAGATGTTAAAGTTGTGTTAGAGGAAGTGGAACTAGGTCCATCGACTTCAGGGAGAATGGTAGACAGGCGGACTGGAATACCAAAAAGTGCTGTTCACAAAGCTTTAAAATACCATCCCTACCACATTCAACGTGTTCAGGCTCTACAAGAGAGAGATTACCTGTCGACGGTTAGATTTTGCAGTGAAATGTTGCGAATGCATGATTCAGACCCCAACTTTTTTAATAAAATAATTTGGAGCGATGAATCAGCATACAAACGTGATGGTTATTTTAATTTTCCTTCACAGTTAGCAGATAGACAATCCTCACGAAATGAGATAAGATCGTTCGCAGTACCAGTACAAAATAAATTTATGGTGCGGTATTTTTAATATATATAATATATTGGGACCTGTGGAACTGCCGCCAACGCTCAACTCCCACAGTTATTTAAAGTTCGTTCAGGAAAGGCTTCCAACTCTTTTAGAAGAGGTACCCTTAAACCTGCGGCGAAGACTATGACAGCAAAATGACGGATGTCCTGCTCACTACGGGCGTGAAGTGACGAAACTTATCCTCGCCGATGGATTGGACGATACGGACCAATCACATGGCCTGATCGATCGCCAGACCTGAATCGATTCGATTTTTTCTACTGGGACTGTCTTAAGGAGAAAATTTATTCAAAAANCCCACAGTTATTTAAAGTTCCTTCAGGAAAGACTTCCAACTCTTTTAGAAGATGTACCCTTAAACCTGCGGCGAAGACTATGACAGCAAAATGACGGATGTCCTGCTCACTACGGGCGTGAAGTGACGAAACTTATCCTCGCCGATGGATTGGACGATACGGACCAATCACATGGCCTGATCGATCGCCAGACCTGAATCGATTCGATTTTTTCTACTGGGACTGTCTTAAGGAGAAAATTTATTCAAAAACAATTCAAAACGAAGAGCATTTGCGGGAACAAATAAATGGAGCTGCTGCTGAGAGAGCCAAAATGAGTTTAGGATCTCTAAAAGCATCTTTTCTTAAAGGGTGCCGAGCTTGTATTAGAGTAGAAGGTCGCCAATTTGAGCATATTTTATCAATAAATGAATAAATTTTTCTGCAAACAACTCATGTATGTTTTATTTCACGTGAACCCATCATTCACAAAAAATATTGATAGATATAGCCCTTGTTATTGACTCTAGTCCGAATCCCGGTAAGTAACATAAAATAATGTCAGGAGCAGGTAATAATGTACCTTTGTACTATTTAGCATGTCATTGGTCGGTAACACGAGCAACTTTAATTTAAAACTATTAAATACATTCTAGCGTGTCTCAGTCCTTTACCCATAAAAGCGGCTATAACTTTTTTTATTCTATTCGAAATAGTAAGAGTGGCACATTTCTGAAATATTTATTAAATGAGCAATTTTTTTATGTTATGTAAAGTTATAGCTCAGTACATTTTTTTTCACCAGAGATAGTCAAAGTTGGGGAAGAAAATATCAAAAAGTTAAATAATCCCAAAATAGTCATAATTTTATGATGGTTCCTTAATATATTTTAACTACATTGCATTTTAATATGGAAAAGCAACTATCTGGAAGTATTTTACATAAAAAATTTACTAAGTATAGCCTTGTTTGTAGATGCAGTTAAAGAAAATACATGAAAAGGCACGATTTTTCTTTAATTCAAAAAATTTAATTATTTCAAAAACGGTGACACTTTTACTTGAAAAATTTTTGCCTATCAGGGAGCTCACCACCCCACCTGCCTTCTCCTCAAGTTTGGCAGGTTACTACTGGGACACCCTGTATAACAGCAATAAGTATTTATAGATACATACATACATAGGTATAAAAACATACGTTTATCATAATATGTAAAAATCTAAGCTTAAGGCCTAGCTGCTATAGCTTCATCTCAATTAGCTTATAAGATTAATTTTGTAAGCTAATTTGTTATAAATAAATAAATAAAAAAATTATTTTTTTAAAACGAAGCATTTGTGAAACAAAACAAAGTAGCTTATATTACGTTCTCATTTACCCATTAACTCGAGTTTAACGTTTTGAATTTATGAACAACTGTCAAGCGTTCACATTGGGGTGTTTAATTAAGTCAGAGTTTAATTTGACATTTTTTTTTTACTTTTTCTTATTCTCATTTAGTCTGTTCCCGTACTACAGGAGTTAACACACACACACATAAGTCTAGAATTCCAACCGTTTAGCTATAAAAAAAAAACAAGAACTGGGGATCGATAAAACTTTTTACGCTAATTTCAACCATACAAATTTATTTGGTGGAAATAAAAACCAAAGCCAATAAAAGAGGTTAAAGTTCAACTTATCTATTTCTTATGTGTTCAATATCTCGGAAACTAGTTAATCGATTAAAGAATTATTGATGCTAATTTCAACATAATTTAAATCCTTTTTATGCAACGTATATACTATAACGAGTTTTAAAACTAATTTTACATAAACGCCATTTAAAAAAATATATTTTTATTTTTTTTTTGTTTTTTAGTATTTCCGGACTAAAACTTTAAAAAGGCACATAAATTATATACGTACATGAAAGACAAATTAATTATCTTTATTTTGACGTCATTAGTTTTTTAATAGGTTAAGTTGTTCAGAAGATATTAACATTTAAAAAAATTAGAAAATTTAACTTTAACCATTGATATCTTTTTAACCGGCTCCCAAAAAAGGAGGAGGTTATCAGTTCGTCTGAATATTTTTATTTTTATTTTTATTTTTATTTTATATTTTTTTATGTATGTTACCGCATAACTTTGGACCACGTCAACCGATTGCGATAATTCTGCCACGGAAAGGTAGTATCGCAGAAGTGGTCCCCTACTAATCTGGTTAAGATTCGATCAGTGGATCATGAGATATATATATATATATTTTTGTTTTTATATGAGAGTTAATATCCGTTTTTTTTTGCTAAAAATTACTTTTTTATATTTTACTTTCGCCAGGTAATTTTGGTAGGGTTGAAATCAGCACAAGAAGTTCTGTCGAGCCACATTTTTGGTTTTCGCATCGCTGGATTGTTGATATTCTAGGCTTAGGTGCACAGAACGACCTCTGACTAATTCTGATTAAATCCGGCAGTACGCGAACAGACTAACTGTCGGCAAGTTGGTTGCAGGTTTTGATTGTCAAAGACACAAACTAAATCGGGTCAAAAAAAAAGGGTTGCATTCTCATATACTCCAAATAAAAGTGGTGTTTAAGGAGAGTTTAACGAGATACTTTGTATGTTAAACTCCGAGTTTAAGAGTACAGTTAAGCGTTAAACTCCAAAATGGCCCATAAACTCGAGTTAATGGCTCAATGAGAAAGCTTTATTACTTATATTTTTTACTCTTGGAAGATAAACACCCTTTTTTTGGGTGCAAAGTTACAAAAAATTAAAAAAGACGTACAAGCATAAGAAAATTCTGTACATCAGTGCCGATCAAACACGAGCTCACAAAGGCAAACGAGATGTGTATCACAGTATATAGAGTAATAAACCTTTTCGCAGTTTTTCACCATTTGGTCCCCGATGAGTACTTTTGGGCTGTGTGCAGCGTTTTCGTTTTGCGCGCACGGCAACACATGCTGTGGAGAATTTCGCCTCATGATTAGAAAAAGTTCATTTCGAGGATAAAATATACATAATTATGTGTAATTTATGAACAAAATGTAGGTTAAGTATAATATTGGAGCCCTAGGGAATCGCGGGATGCTGGATGACAATATGCA
Source organism: Rhagoletis zephyria (assembly GCF_001687245.7). Lineage (NCBI taxonomy): Eukaryota > Metazoa > Arthropoda > Insecta > Diptera > Tephritidae > Rhagoletis > Rhagoletis zephyria. The sequence continues at coordinate 144,670 of NW_016157749.1, read as the reverse complement.
GTGGCTGGGTGATGGCTTTCGTTAGGGCTCTGTTGAATTGCTTGCGATGGACTGTAGCGAGTATAGTTGAACGCGGAGTTGCTGGCGGCGCGGGTGCGATTGGGGGGAGCTAGGTGCCGGCGATGAAGTGGCTGCGGACGATGAAGTGACTGCTGGCGATGTGGTTGGCTTGCTGGCGGTAATGCGGTTGCTACGCGATCGGTTGGACAGAGNGTTTTTATATGAGAGTTAATATCCGTTTTTTTTTGCTAAAAATTACTTTTTTATATTTTACTTTCGCCAGGTAATTTTGGTAGGGTTGAAATCAGCACAAGAAGTTCTGTCGAGCCACATTTTTGGTTTTCGCATCGCTGGATTGTTGATATTCTAGGCTTAGGTGCACAGAACGACCTCTGACTAATTCTGATTAAATCCGGCAGTACGCGAACAGACTAACTGTCGGCAAGTTGGTTGCAGGTTTTGATTGTCAAAGACACAAACTAAATCGGGTCAAAAAAAAAGGGTTGCATTCTCATATACTCCAAATAAAAGTGGTGTTTAAGGAGAGTTTAACGAGATACTTTGTATGTTAAACTCCGAGTTTAAGAGTACAGTTAAGCGTTAAACTCCAAAATGGCCCATAAACTCGAGTTAATGGCTCAATGAGAAAGCTTTATTACTTATATTTTTTACTCTTGGAAGATAAACACCCTTTTTTTGGGTGCAAAGTTACAAAAAATTAAAAAAGACGTACAAGCATAAGAAAATTCTGTACATCAGTGCCGATCAAACACGAGCTCACAAAGGCAAACGAGATGTGTATCACAGTATATAGAGTAATAAACCTTTTCGCAGTTTTTCACCATTTGGTCCCCGATGAGTACTTTTGGGCTGTGTGCAGCGTTTTCGTTTTGCGCGCACGGCAACACATGCTGTGGAGAATTTCGCCTCATGATTAGAAAAAGTTCATTTCGAGGATAAAATATACATAATTATGTGTAATTTATGAACAAAATGTAGGTTAAGTATAATATTGGAGCCCTAGGGAATCGCGGGATGCTGGATGACAATATGCAGTGGCTGGGTGATGGCTTTCGTTAGGGCTCTGTTGAATTGCTTGCGATGGACTGTAGCGAGTATAGTTGAACGCGGAGTTGCTGGCGGCGCGGGTGCGATTGGGGGGAGCTAGGTGCCGGCGATGAAGTGGCTGCGGACGATGAAGTGACTGCTGGCGATGTGGTTGGCTTGCTGGCGGTAATGCGGTTGCTACGCGATCGGTTGGACAGAGGCTCCAGATTTACGGCGGAATACACGAGGCGGCCCTTATGTAAAACACAAACTTTGCGAATGAAAACACGACGGGATTTTGCTAAGTGTTTCGTCGCGCAGGACCGAGCGTTTATTTACAAAAATGGTGCACAAATTCTATTTTATAAAATGCTTGTAAAGTTCGCGAAATATATAGCGATATAGATATATAGAAAAAAATTCCAATTTTCGAGGCAAAGGCAACCGCACATTTCGACGTGAGAGAAAATAATAACAATGATTGTCAAAGCAAAAAGCAACAAGTTTGCACACCTGTCAGCTTTTTGTGATGTACGCGCAAACGCGTTGCCAACGCCTTACAACATAACTGGTGGTATTCACGCAAAACATGTTTATAAATGTAGGATGTATATACATTTTAAATTCAAAAAAGGTGAAATTCATTAAAATACAATTCAATTCAACACAATTCATAGGTACAATTCGAAAACGTAATTCAAATACTGATGTGACTCGCTGGGCTATACTCGCGTAGCCATCCTGCCCCGCCTAGACGCGCTAAGCGGCTAGTACATCCTTCAACTCTTTGAGGGTGCGCATGGCTTCGTGAACCAGTAGCTTAGTGGCCCTGCCTTGATAGGCGCTGCGATGACTGCGCTGCACGGGGCGTTGTTTTCGCTGCACGATGTGGCGCGTACAAGTTCACTTATAGGCGCGAGCGCCTTTGCCGTGAACGATGTGCGTGGTGCGGGCTGAGGGATATCAATCTCCATTTGAAAATAGGGGTTTTTCGAGTAGGTTAATAGTGTGATGTTAAACACTTGTTAATAAGACAGAGGGATAAACATATACGTGTATTGCCTGTCAAGTAACTATGATAAACAAATGTAGGCAAGCAGTGCGGGTGTAGTGCAGTCGGTGAAAAGTTGTTTAGTTATCTGCGGTGGGGGTTAGAGGGACATTTGCGGATGGCAAAGGGCATGGCTTTACAATCGACTGAGTGAGTATGCCGGTTTTGGTGCGTACGTCAACTACGCGAATATGTCCATCTGGACCGGGATGGGTCGTTTCGATGCGTCAAAGACGCCACTCAGTGGGCGGCAACATATCATCTGTAATGAGGACGCATTCTCCAGCTTTCGGTGAAACTTTAGTGTCTTTCCACCTATAACATTTCTGAAGGTCTTTGAGATAATCTTCCTTCCAACGGCGGCTGAATTGATGGTATATAACTTTAACTCTTTCCCACCTATTGAGAAGAGACAAATTGCTATGATCTACTTTCGGGGACAGGAGGGCAGTTCCCCTTAGGAAATGGCCAGGAGAGAGCGGAGATGGGACGGGAATTTAATACCGCTTCGATCCTAACTAAAAGAGTGGTGAATTCTTCAAACGTGAATTTGTGTGCCCCAGTTGTGTGCCCATAATCCGCCCATGTGAGGGCTGCCAGGGGGGATAAATCTCCAATCAATTCCTTAGGGAGAGTATTGCTTGACGATGTCTTGAGATACTTCTTGCTGGAAACTACAGAATTCCTTCTCTGTTGCTCTTTTGGCTCCAATGAAAGTAGTGCCATTGTCGCTCATCATTCTTGCTGGATAGCCTCGACGCCCAACAAAACGGGCAAACGCGGCGAGAAATGCGTTTGTTGTTAAATCAGAGCACAGATCAAGGTGATCCGCCTTTGCCGTGAAACACATAAACACGGCCACGTAGCCTTTCACAGTGGTGGAGGACCTTAGCATGGAGGCTTTTACTTGAAAAGGCCCAGCAAAATCAACACCGGTAGTGGTGAAAGGCGGAGCGTAAGTGCAACGCTCCGGTGGCAACGCCGCCAAGATTTAAGAGCGCGTTTGATGCTTGTGGGCGGTGCAATCTTTACATTGAAAAATGCACTTTTTTATAAGAGGCTTAAGTCGGGGAATGTAGAATTCCCGTCTTATCATTTGCTGCATGAGCCGAATTTCTGCGTGCAAGAGGAGCTCGTGGAGGAAACGAAAGTAGAGATAAGCAAATAGAGATTTTTCGGACTCATTATAGCTAAGAGTGGAGTGGGCCAGACGCCCATTGACCCGGAGCAGCCCACATTTGTCTAGAAAGGGGTTAAGAACTAGCAATGGGCTTTTCTTAGCGATTGGCTCTGACTGCGATAAGCATGAAATTTCGCGGGGGAAGTAACGGTTTTGTGTTATGGCAATGAGACGACGTTTGGTGGAGCTGAGATCATTGTGCGATAGGGATAATGGGAGAGGATCCTGGGCGGCTTGATTTCGGTTCTTTAAGCGATCTAAAAAATTTAGAGATATATGCCATATCTTTAAGCATGCGGGAAAAAGACGAGAAGCGATCTAAAATGTCGGTATCATCTTCGGCAGTGTGAAAGGCTTCGACTCGATGGATTTCNATCAAGGTGATCCGCCTTTGCCGTGAAACACATAAACACGGCCACGTAGCCTTTCACAGTGGTGGAGGACCTTAGCATGGAGGCTTTTACTTGAAAAGGCCCAGCAAAATCAACACCGGTAGTGGTGAAAGGCGGAGCGTAAGTGCAACGCTCCGGTGGCAACGCCGCCAAGATTTAAGAGCGCGTTTGATGCTTGTGGGCGGTGCAATCTTTACATTGAAAAATGCACTTTTTTATAAGAGGCTTAAGTCGGGGAATGTAGAATTCCCGTCTTATCATTTGCTGCATGAGCCGAATTTCTGCGTGCAAGAGGAGCTCGTGGAGGAAACGAAAGTAGAGATAAGCAAATAGAGATTTTTCGGACTCATTATAGCTAAGAGTGGAGTGGGCCAGACGCCCATTGACCCGGAGCAGCCCACATTTGTCTAGAAAGGGGTTAAGAACTAGCAATGGGCTTTTCTTAGCGATTGGCTCTGACTGCGATAAGCATGAAATTTCGCGGGGGAAGTAACGGTTTTGTGTTATGGCAATGAGACGACGTTTGGTGGAGCTGAGATCATTGTGCGATAGGGATAATGGGAGAGGATCCTGGGCGGCTTGATTTCGGTTCTTTAAGCGATCTAAAAAATTTAGAGATATATGCCATATCTTTAAGCATGCGGGAAAAAGACGAGAAGCGATCTAAAATGTCGGTATCATCTTCGGCAGTGTGAAAGGCTTCGACTCGATGGATTTCCGGTGGGTTAATGGAGCGTGTAGCGGATTTTGGCGAGGTGTCGGGTGGTTGGGTTAGCCAGTTGGGCACATGCCACCACCGAGAAGAGAAGGCTAAGTCGAGGGGTTTGCATCCGCTTGTTCCCATATCCGCGGGATTTTCGCTGCTGCGTACATGCCTCTAAGTCAAGTTTCCTACCAGATCAATGATTTTCGCTGTGCGGTTCGAGACGTAGGTTTTCCAGGCGTGGGGCAGTTTTTCCATCCAGGCCAGGACGATTTCCAAATCTGACCACATGGTCAATTTTCGATCCGAGAAACCAAGCTGCGATTGGATAGCTGAGACCAATTTAGCTAGAAGGAGAGCACCACATAATTCGAGGCGAGGTAGGTTCTGAGAGACGCAACTTTGCCTTTGGACACTAGCGGGTGAGAAGAGACTCGTTCACAGTCCCACGACAGCCGGTTCTACGTACCGGAATGACTCGGATTTTTCCCGACCAAGGGCTGTTGTTTCGGCGATCTAACCCCGTTTAGGTCGGCGAAGTATCTCAGAAGTTGTTCGTCCATAGGGCTACATTCACTACGTATTCTTCTACTCAGGGCTGGCATCGAGTCAAACCCAGGGCCATCTACACCTGCTGTGTATGCCGGAGACGACTACACCACAACTCCACCTCTGTCAAGTGTAATGTCTGCGAGGGGTGGAGTCACCTTAGAGTCTGCTCAGGACTACGGACACATAGACAGTGGACCACGTCGTACGTGGCCCCCTGTTGCTCAAACAGAGCAGCCCCCACGGCCAACCTCAGTCCACCCGAGCAGCGTCACACAGTCACCACAACACAACAACATAATAACACCATAGACCATACCACAGCCACGACAGACCACATAACACTCACAACCGCACCACCACCCACACGCCGCCGCCAACAACTCCTGGTTCCCCCTACAATCTGCACGGTATGTCAGACCAGGATATTCCGTAATGTGACATCAGTCAAGTGCAACACCTGCCTTGGCTGGTGCCACTTTAGGGCATGCTCAGGTCTGCGTA
>NW_016157749.1:120861-137636 GCF_001687245.7 Rhagoletis zephyria | reverse complement strand
CCACGCGAGATTGGACTGGGAACTTCGAGGGCCCGTGTTGCGCTGCTCGGTCGCAGACCCCAACTGCGACGCCTCCCGCCACCACCACAGGGCGGCAACCATCACAGCAGCGCACACAGCCAACGGCGGTAAGAACACACACATCACTTACACCACACATCACGACACGTATCCCGAACCACATGAAGCTCCTTCAATTTAACTGTAACGAGCTACAGAGCAAAATTGAGGAGATAACCGTCTTCATGTGTTGGCATGGTATATTGATAGCTGCGGTCCAAGAGACGAAGTTGCACAGAAATTCAACTTTGTTGAATTGCGCCGGGTACAACGTGCACCGTCGAGATCGCGAGCGAGATAATGGTGGTGGCTTAGCGTTCATCACGCACCACACCGTGCAGTATCGTCTTATCGAAGCAGACATCGACCGCAGGGATACCACCCTAGAATGTCAGGGCATCGCTATCCGGTCAGGCGATGTTGAGCTCGAAATATTTAACATATACCTGTCACCTGCTGCCCAGAGGTGAAAACCGTATGGTAGTAGGTGACTTTAATGCGCACCACGATCTTCGGCACTCAAGCCTGTCAAACGATCGTAGGGGAACAGACTTGGCTGAGCAGATAGACGATTCGACATTCTGCACAATGAACGACGACGCACCCACCAGGATTATGGGTAACTGCAGTAGCTCGCCAGACATCACCATAGTCAGTTCCTGATCGGGAGCCACAGAAGTGGCCACCCAAACAGACAGCTGCTTGCAGAGGAGCCCTCGCCTAGGCACGTCAGGAGGCATCTAAATGAACTGACGGACGAAGTCCAGAGGTTCATCAAGCAACCTCTGGACCCGTCAGCTTACCGACTGGCCCTGAACGGCATTCACAGGGAGTCAGTCTCGAGTTATGTAGACTCTAGACCTGTAAATGCCGTTCTAGGCATACCGCCCCCGGACACAGACGAGACGGAGCTTCATCTGCCTCGGGAGACGCGAACGACACTTGCACAACTTCGCTCCAGCTACTGCAGCAGGTTAAACTCCTACCTGAGTAGATTGAATGAGGATGTGCCTAATGAGTGTCCGGCATGCGGAAGGACCCCACATGACTCGAAACGCCTCTTCGCATGCCCGGAAAACCCGACAACCCTAACGGCCTTGTCCCTGTGGACCAACCCCGCAGAAGTTGCACGCTTCCTAGGGCTGCCGTTAGTGGAACTTGACGACAACGACTGAGATACCAACCGACCTGGGCGGGGTTGTTGTAGCCGCTACAACAACAACAACAACAATAACCTGACACCGAAATTTGACGACAGTCTTTGACATGTACTGCGATATCTACCTTTCGTCAGTTTNAATCGTTCACCTTGTGTGGTTCGGACATATATGGTTGCGCAACACGCTTTTTCTGAAGCGTCGCAGAATCCATGTAGCTCCACTTGTTGGCCGGGAACATAATTGACCCATCGGGGTATTTGGATGGCCGAGATGGATTCTAAATTGTTCGCAAACTGCAATCATTTATGGACACGGAGGGGTTTAACTTGCTCTTCCCAGTCAGTTCCATCGAGCCATAGCTCTTGTAAGAGGACTTTGGCTTGAATCATTATTGGCGAGAGCCATCCTGCGGGGTCGGAAAGTTTTGCGACCAAAGAGAGAATTTGTCGCTTAGTGCTCGCTGACGAGGCTGAGATGGATTCAGTGGTGTAAGAGAAGGAGTCAGTGATGGCATTCCATTGAATCCCGAGGGTTTTGGTGGTACTTGCTTTTTCGAATTCGAGAAAGTTGCTATCAAGCAAGTCCTCCTTTTTTATGTCTTTGAGCAAATCAGGATGGTTTGCCGTGATCTTTATTAAGGGGAAGCCAGCGGAGTTTAGAGCTTGAATGACTTGGGAGAGAGATTTAGTTGCTGAGATGAGGTCATGACCTCCCGAAATTATGTCGTCCACATATGCTTCGGGTTTTAGTATTGGCACCGGTAAGGGATGTGTTATTTTTACATCATCGGAGAGTTGGTGAGGAGTGCGTATTGCGAGAAATGGTGCACAATTTACACCGAATGTCACGGTTTTTAACCTGTAGTCCCGAATGGGGCTGCTTGGAGATAATCTAAATATAATTCTCTGGTAATTCTGGTGGTCTTTATGTAAAAGTATCTGACGATACATTTTTTCTACATCGCCATTGAACACAAACTAATACGTACGCCATTTGAGGATTAATAGCATCAGATCGGGTTGAAGAGTTGGTCCGGTATAGAGAACATCATTAAGAGAGAGTCCGGAACCTGATCTTCGAGATGCATTAAATACGACACGTACCTTGGTGGTTCTTTTTTCGGGTTGGACAACCGCGTGGTGGGGGAGATAGAAGGAATAATATTTGCCTTCTGACGATTTTTCATAGGAAGTTGTTTCTTCCATATGATTTATTGTGAGATATTCCCCTAAGACATTCTCATACTAAACCCCTGTCGCCTTTTTTTTGAAGACTTCTCTCCATACTGAAAAATTGCTTGAGAGCTGTGGTGCGAGATTGACCCAGAGAGATTTCCTTTGGGAAACTTGGCTTGAAAGGGAGCCGGACTACGTAGCGACCTACAGGTGTGCGCGATGTAGTGGATTGGTATAACTCCTCACATAGCTTATCTTCAGGACTCATGAGGTTGGGTGTCGGAACTTCTTCTACCTCTCAGAACTTTCGTACTTGGGATTCCAGAAATGTGTTGGAGTTTTGTTCCACTTGCGTGGAGAAGGATACCACATTAGTAGGGATTCCTCCGCTCAAAATCCAGCCAAAAATAGTATTTTGTGCTAACAGATTTTTTGAGATATGCTCCATGCCTTCAAGCATGATTTGCGGGATGAGATTGCTGCCTATCACTACGTCGATTTGAGATGAGGAATGACAATTGGGGTCTGCTAGCTTAATATGACACCACTTCTCGCGTTGTTCGCAGGTTGGCTGGAATCTTGGGAGTATTTGGGTTAGTTGGGATAGCAAAATTGATTGAGTGGTGACTTTCGTAGCTAAGTCGGAGGAGACTAAGACCAGAGAACAGATTTTGTTCGAAGTCTGAACTACTGTCCCACCCATGCCGGAGATCTCAAAGTTCGATCTTTGCCATGGTAGTCTCAGTTTGTTTTGGGCCTTAGAAGAAATGAAGCTCCGTTCTCAGCCCTGGTCGATGAGAGCTCAGAGTTTAAAGAGTTCTCCTCTCTTGCTCCTCAATCTCTACTACTAAATCATATGCGCTCTGGACTCGATTCGCCACAAATTATCAATGTTCTTGTCTTTAATTTTTAGTGCTGACTCAGTATTGACTTGGATTTGAGTTGTACTGAATCGGGTACAGTAATCCATTAAATTGACTGTCTCAGAGATAAATTTAGGGACAACGACTGACTGTTTGGGTTTCTTATTGGACCTTCCACCTGCACGCATACCGCGTTGAGATTCAGCGAAAGTTCCTTGTTGCTTCTCATCATCACTAATTTTTGGACTTTTAGATTTAGCGTCAGTATGAGGTGCGGCAAGCATTAACGAGATAACTTTAAATTTTATTTACGAGACGGAGATCAAAGAGAGAACAGAAAAAAAAATTTTATTGCCGGTCTAAATTAAAGTTATTGTGGGTGAGCGCAAAGGGAGGGGTTCGATATCTATGTATATGTGTATAAAATTTATATATTTATTTTTTTATTTATAATTACTATTTTTTTTTAAGAGGTATTATTCACCGATTAATTGCAAACTACAATTTCGCTATGGGAATGGTCGCAGGGATCACGGAAAGAGCTTTTTCTTTTAGTATTAAAGGTTACTTAATCTTTTGAATAGTTCGGGAAAAATTAAGTGATGTTAAAAAAAATTTTATTTTTTTTGAGAAGCTAGTATACCTACTACCACTGTATCCACCTTATTATTATACCGGAGGGCGTTGGATGTGACCTTTGACCAAAATGAAAAATGTTTTTGGGCCCCGCCTATGGTTATCACCGAGCTGCACTAATGTAATATATATATATATAATAATGTGTGTATCGCAATAATGGTATTATGTAAATACTTATATACAATTATGTAAGAGTGTATATGTGAATGTCTACTAGTACTTGACATTGGGTTAGTATATATATGTATTTTAATAATGTATCCCGGGGAAACTTGCCCAGTAATTCTTTAATCGTACTTTATATAAAATATTGCGTGAAGCAGATTCAAATTTATTTAAAAATTTCAAAATTTTTTAAGTGGGCATTCGCATATATATGCACTGTGCACATACATACATATGTATGTGCATATATACAGTAGTTAGTTATTATTTTACTGTTGAGAAGGAGAAGAAAGGATTGAGTAGCTACGAGAGCTGTGTATGCACATACAGGGTGTCCCAGAACTCAACGTCAAGCCCAAACGGGGTGACAGGATTGATTGTAACCGTCATGAAAAAAATCAGAAAAAAAATCTATCCCATGCAGTTTGAAAGTTATGGGCATTTAAGAAAAACCTAGAAATTTGGTCAAACTGTAACAATTTTTCGGTTATTGTGGTTAATTTTTATGTGGAAGTGATCAGTGCTTTAATATCACTTTTTTGTATAATCGTATACAGGGTGTCCTAGAACTCAACCGAGTCAAGCCGAAACGGGCTGACAGGATTGATTGTAACCATCATGAGAAAAATTAGAAAAAAAAATCTATCCCATGAAGTTTGAAAATTATGGGCATTTAAGAAAAACCTAGAAATTTGGTCAAACTGTAACCATTTTTCGGTTATTGTGGTTAATTTTTATTATTTTTGTTCATTTAAACTTTGGAACATTAACCCTAAATAACATTTCTAGAACCTAAGTCAAAAATAATGACACAGTTGCCCCAAGTTTTCTGGAATTAAGACTATTTGTTAAACTATGAATTTAAAATTTTTATAATTTTTCGATTTTGAAAGGCCCTCCTTTAAAAAAAATGTACTAAAGTGCCTTGGAAAGTGCCACTAAAAGTTCGCGCATTTAAGCAGGATAATACTTGTTAGTTTCATACTAAAAAAACAAAGAGTAAAAAAGTAAAAACCTCAAGCAACCCGATATTTGCTAACCCATTTTACTCAGTTCAAATGTTTTTTATTCGCACAAGCTCTTGGTAAGTTCTTAATTTTACGGCAAAATGATGAGAAAGATGGATAGTGGACATGTTTGCCATAAGCGAACGAGACAGATAGTGACGCCACTTTTACCAAAGTCAACAAAAGTGAGTAAAGTAAAGTAGTAGTGCCTGAACGTCTAATCCACCTTCCCGGATATTCTTGGTCAAGGAAATCTCTTACTTGCACTGCGTACTGCGCTGGGCAGTCATCTTGTTGATACCACATGTGGCGACGATCTGTTAGTGGTATGTCCTCTAAGAAAGTTGGTAAATTTTCTCGTAAAAAATGTAGGTAATTCGTGCCGCTCAAGTTCTCAGGCAGGTCTAAAGGCCCAATAATTTTGCCGTTTAAAATTCCGGTCCACAGGTTTACTTTACAGCGATACTGGGATCTGTCTTCTCGCATTAAATGTGAATTCGGCACATGCCACTCGTGAAAATTGTGTAAGTTTATGTAACCATCTTTTTTAAATGTAGATGCGTCTGACCAGAGAATTTTTTGGATGAATTGGGGATTTTCATTATGCCTCTGTAGCATTGTTCTACAAAATGAAATACTTTCAGGATAATCTCGAGGAAGAAGACTTTGAACTCGTTGTACGTGAAACGGATGCATTTCGGCTCTTTGTAAAATACGATGTGCTGTGCTTTTGGGTATTCCCGTTTTTTCTTCAATTCCACGAACGGAAATACTTGGGTTATCTGCGACCTCTCGCAACACTTCTTCCTCGTAAGGAAAGCGAGCTCTACCTCCTGCCCGTATTTGATTCGGGAAATGGCCGCCCTCTGTCAGTGAACGGTGCACATTAACAAACACGCGGTGATCCGGATAGCGCTCTAAATTTGGATATCTTTCCCGATAAAGTCTAGCGGCGGCACTCGCGTTGCATCTGCACTCTCCATAAATGAGGTGCATGTTCGCATATTCTTGTGAAGTGTAGCGCGTAGGCATGGTAGATAACAAGGATGCCAACAAAAAAGTCCAATTCCAAAAGAGAGAAGCCAAAGTTGCCGGTATGTAATCAACAAGTCCAATTCACAAAAATCCAGGTCCAAAAAGCCAAAGTTGTCAGTACTAAATCAACACAAGCGAATACGGAAAGGTGCGCTGTAGACGAATGAGCGAAACGTACTAACTGCAGTGTTGCCGTTACAGCTGTCTACTTTGTTGCTAGTTAAATGAGAAAAGTTGCTAGTTTTGAAAGAAAATCCCCCTTCAAAAAGTTGCTAGAAGTGGCTAAATTTATTTTAGTGGCTAAACGAAATTATTTTGACTAACTGGTGTCAGACTGGTAGCGTAGCCATTTGCTTGGTATGGCGACTGTATCTGTTTCATTCGCACGCGTTTAAACCACGCATCTCCGTCACATTGCGTGGCGTCACTATCTGTCTCGCTCGCTCATGGCTACCAAGAGCTTGTGCGAATAAAAAACATTTCAACTGAGTAAAATGGGTTAGCAAAAATCGGGTTACTTGAGGTTTTTATTTTTTTACTCGTTTGTTTTAGTATGGAACTAACAAGTAGATACTGTACCATTTTACAATCCCGATTAAATGCGCGAACTTTTAATGGCACTTGCTAAGGCACTTTAGTACATTTTTTTGAAAGGAGGGCCTTTCAAAATCGACAAATTATAAAAATTTTAAATTCATAGTTTAACAAATAGTATTAATTCTAGAAAACTTGAGGCAACTGTGTCATTATTTTTGACTTAGGTTCTAGAAATGTTATTTAGGGTTAAGGTTCCAAAGTTTAAATGAACAAAAATAATAAAAATTAACCACAATAACTGAAAAATTGTTACAGTTTGACCAAATTTCTAGGTTTTTCTTAAATGAACATAATTTTCAAACTGCATGGGATAGATTTTTTTTCTGATTTTTCTCGTGATGGTTACAATCAATCCTGTCACCCCGTTTCGGCTTGACGTTGAGTTCTGGGATACCCTGTATGTATGTTTTATATAGATATTATATACTGGCTAATCGCGAACCGTTTTGGCGGGATATCGAGAAAAAAAGTACATATATATGTACGGAAATTTTTGTAACGGGATGAAAGCACCGTTATTATAAAATTTATGCGATTTTTCTTTGAAGAACAAAAATTTATGTATGTATGTGCGATTTTGGTTATAACTTTTTGTATGATTAAATGGGGTTAGTAAGCAATTCAGATTCTTACTTACGATTTCTTAGGCATACTTTTTCTTTAGTGGTTGTGTATTCCCACGGTGCTGGCTCTTTTTAGGCGACGAAGGACTACTGTTGGAGCCCTAAGGAATCGCGGGATGCTGGATGGCAATATGCAGCGGCTGGGTGATGGCTTTCGTTAGGGCTCTGTTGAATTGCTTGCGATGGACTGTAGCGAGTAGAGTTGAACGCGGAGTTGCTGGCGGTATAGCTGCTGGCGGCGGTGGTGCACTGGAGGGGAGCTAGTTGCCGGTGATGAAGTGGCTGCCGACGATGAAGTGACTGCTGGCGAATTGGTTGGCTTGCTGGCGGTAAGGCGGTTGCTACGGGATCGGTTGGACAGAGGCTCCAGATTTACGGCGATCGATATCCGTTTGCCGGGGGCACGCGGGATACACGAGGCTGCCCTTATGTTAAACACAAACTTTGCGAATCAAAACACGACGGGATTTTGTTTAGTGTTTCGTCGCGCAGGACCGAGCGTTTATTTACAAAAATGGTGCACAAATTCTATTTTATAAAATGCTTGTAAACGTTCGCGAAATATATAGCGATATAGGCATATAGATAAAAATTCCAATTTTCGAGGCAAAGGCAACCGCACAATTCGACGTGAGAGAAAATAATAACAATTATTGTCAAAGCAAAAAGGAACAAGGTTGCACACCTGTCAGCTTTTTGTGATGTACGTGCATACGCGTTGCCAACGCCTTACAACATAACTGGTGGTATTCACGCATAACATGTTTATATATGTATGTAGGATGTATATATATTTTAAATTCATAAAAGGTGAAATTCATTAAAATACAATTCATAGGTACAATTCGAAAACTTAATTCAAATACTGATGTGACTCGCTGGGCTATACTCGCGTATCCAGTATGCCGATATTCATGCTTAATGAAGAATAATATCAATAGTTAAGTACATAATTAACACTTGTGTTTTATAAACTGGAAAACTCAAATCGTAATTATAGCATTGAATGGAGTTTTTAAGATTTTTAATTAATTTAGGAGTTATTCGCAGAAAACACTTGCACTTTGCACTTTTCGCACCATGTTTTGGTGAATTTGATGCAAATAAATGGAGTAAATGAAAGTTGTTCTCTGCAAAAAGTGTTCTGCCCCCTTCTTTGGCAACACAGAAAGGAGAATTCTACTTCCTGAGGGTTATAAACCCTAAGTGCGGCCAAAGGCCGCCTACGCAAAAAGTAGTTGGACGCCTGGTTCCGCTAAAGTGCACTTTTACCATAATTTGCAATGTTTTTACACTTTTGCAATTAGGTAGTTTCGGGCACTATTACGCAGTGATGACTTGTGCCACTCTGCGATAGTACGGTTGTTGCTCCCTTTCATACCACAGTGATTTTGTATACAACTCTGAATCAACAAAATTCATGCTCCTTCTCATCATCAACCCTGAGCAGATTTTACCTCCGAGGAGTACTCAAAAAGGTTTATTACTGTATGTACTGTGATGTATATGAGCCACGTGACTGCGCTATACCACATACATACACACATAGACGTATTTGAGCGAAACAGCGATCACTTATTGAACTTGCTAAATACATACACGTATGTACATCATAGCAGTGTTGCCACTTTGTGAGTAATTCCTCAAAACGCGAGGAATTTCGGGAGCGCTTGAGTATTTTCTGAGGATTTTTATTTTGAGGAATTTTTGAAGAATTTTCTCTCGATATATTTGCAATGAATTGCGAATGAGGCAATTTTATTATACACAATGAAAGCGGTTTGATCAAACGTCAACACGGCGGCCAGGAAATCAAAAAATTTTGATTTTTGTTCACATTTCCCTCAAACGGTTTGTCAAACCTTTAAACACCCCATACAAAACATAAATAGCTCCAAGGAAAGGGATATTTCGCTTGGTTTGTCAAGCTGCGTGTGTGGTTTTTGTAGCTCTTAAGCACATCTGCATTTGCTGCTAGATATTCAAAATGTTATCGATGATTTTTTCATTCCATCGTTATATTTGCAACTTATTTTGAATTTGCAAAATCTCGATTACGAATGGGGAGAACGTGCATGCATTAGATCCAGAAAATTATAGGAAAAAAGTTTTTGAATTAAATGATTCTTCAGGTTTATATAAGTTTCCCAATTAAAAAAATTATATCTGCATTACTAATATAGCCCTTTTCTAATGCTTCAGTAGAACGTATATTTAGTAGTTTAAAAATGTTTAGTACTGACTTGAGGACTAGATTGAGCACTGATATAGTTGCAGAAATATTATATACAAACCAAGGCATTAAAAGTAATGGTGATACTTTTTTTATCCGCAAGAACAAATGTACCAGTTGAATTGGAGAATGTAATTAATTTTTATGCTAAGTACCTGTAAATAGTAAATAAGAAAACTTTGAGTAATTTGTTCGGATTTTGAGGATTTTTCATTCGTTTTTGAGGAATTTGGTAATTTTTTTGTGGCAACACTGCATCATAGGTGCGCAAATTTTGCTCGTGAGCAACGCCAGCGCCGCAGTTCGTATACGTATACAGAAGCAAAGCAGCGATTTTCGATTCAGTCTAGATATGCAACATCGCTCTTAAAAACATCGATGTTTGAAAACATCTATGCAGTGTTGCCAGGTTTTCGGCATGAGAAAACGTCCCTCGTGGTCTGAAAAAACGTAATTTCCTACCCAAAAACGTCTTTTCCATGTATGCACACGGAATTGTTCTTATTAAACTTTTATTGTATACAAAGGTACATATGTATGTAAGGTATATTAAAATGCCATTTCGACAGAGCAGATTTAAAATTCATTAGTGGCATTCACCAAAGTGAGCAAGTGGCCTGGCACTCTGGCAAAACAGCAGATGAGCTCAAGCAACGACTGTTGACAACAATTCGGTGAATACCACTATTGTAAACTGGTTTGAGATCGTTAATATAAAAATCATTTTATACATACACTTGTGATCAGCTGATTAAGTCATCAACATTTTGATCGATTTTGGCTGTTTCTCTTTTGCTTATTTAATGTTTATTATTTTTTCATAAAAGCCTAGCTCATTATATAGCTAACACAATATACATCCACATTTCAAACTTTGTGCAAAAATATAAAAAATCTGCAGAGTTTCAGCTAGATTTTCAAGTTTTTATTCAGATTTTTTAGAGTACGCAGTTTGATAGCCCATTAAATTCCAGGGGGCAAGTTTTAAGTTGCTAAAGAATCGCGTTGATTTTTAATATTTTCTTTTTTCTTGTAGACATTTGGTTAGGCGGTCGGTTGTGGAAAATGCTAATTTACGTTCTGCTAAGAAGGAACATAGTGCTTTTGCGAGCGTGCGCGTTGCAAGCTCTTCCTGATTTGGCTTTTAATATGCAATTGCAACCATGGTAATAAGCCTTGTAACCTCAACCGTTTACACAATCAGCCTTTAATGCGGTATCCTTAGTCCAAGAATAAAAAAAAAAAAATCAATGCACGTACGCTTGGTTTGCATCATATTTAAATGCAAAGAATAAATATCTTTTGAGGCACCTGCTGCAAAAAAAACAAAGCTTGTAAAGATTTATTAAGAAAATAATTCAAAATCAGTTCTACTTACAAGATTTAGTAACAAATTTGCCGAAAACTTACTTACTTACGCAAGAGTATACATTGAATATATTGTACATAGAGAAAAATTACTGGGAAGTTAAAAAACGTAATTTTTTACACAAAAGACGTCCAAACGTCAACAGGATACAAAAAACGTCCAAATGACGTTAAAAACGTCAACCTGGCAACGCTGCATCTATGTTCCCACAACAAACATCGATGTTAAAAAATATCGGTTATAAAAACGATACATCGATGTTTTACCGATGTTTTAATTTCTCATCTACTACACGAAATAAAATATAGCCTAAAATATTTTTTAAACTCGAAAGAACTAGATTATCATATCCGCTACACACCTTAACTTTATACAAAACTTTGAAAAACTCAACACATTTTTATCTTAATTTTGAGCTTTTTTATCTGAATTTTTAGAAAAAGGCGCCAACAATCGCCTTGATTTTCAACGAATTGGTTTTGCTGACGGGGTTTTGCGTATTTTAGCATATAAAAGTAAATTGTAGAATTAAGTGCGAAAGACCTTTTGCAAACAAAATTAAAAAAATCAACGACAGTTATTATAAATTGCACCTTTTATATGAAAAAACCGCTAAAGCGGCCAGAGAAAAATCATTAAAAGTCAAAGCGATTTTAGGTCCCTGAAGTAATCACTACAACATTTACCGACTGGTTTCGCACACGTGCCATAATTTAGTGCTTATCTAGTGCCAATTTATGCCGCTAAAAAAAATTTAGTGCTCTGTAAATTTTGGTAAAAACATGTGGTAGCCATCTCTTCAGCTGAAGTAAGCACTGCACTATCAATATCTCTGGAACCAAAAAGCGCATATACTTCTACCTTACGACATAATTTAGTGCTTATCTAGTGCCAATTTATGCCGCAAAAAAAAATTTTTCTCTGCAAATTTTGGTAAAAACATATGGTAGCCATCTCTTCAGCGAAAATCTTTTTCAGAGAAAATTCGGCAGAGTTAAAAAAAAATGTTTTTTTAAGGGACGATTAGGTATTGAAAATGGCCTACTAATAAATTTTATTTTTTTGAGCTGACAAAGTTAGAAGAAGAAATTCGAGGATGTGGTCGAGTTATTAGTCTTAAACATATAATTTGTTCAAATATAAATATTGCAAAATTTCAAGGATATTCAAGGATACAATTTTAAAAGGAAATTTTCAATACCTTTTCGTGCTTAGGCACCAAAAAATTTACTATTTTTTATTCTACAGAACTTTCTCTTTAATTTGGTACCCATACTTTTTTCTGCATGGCATTGAATATTTTAAAAGTATTTTCGAAATAATCATATATTTAAAGTTTCTAAGTCCTTTTAAAAATAATCCGAACGTCAGAAGGAAAAACTAAAAACGCGGTATTACTAGTTTAGTCCATGGTTTCGCGAGTATATTGATTTTTGTCTGTAAAAAATTGACTCACACGGTGTAATATATATGTACACGAAAGGGATTTGAATTTCTATTCTTTATGTTAGCTATTTTTATTTATATTTTTTATTATAGTAACTTTGAACTTTATTTTTCATCAATCAATATAAGTTATAATGAATTTATTAATTGCGCAGTCCTATTGCAAAATGTATTAATAAATGTATTAAAATTATGCCGTAAGGTAGAAGTATATGCGCTTTTTGGTTCCAGAGATATTGATAGTGTAGTGCTTTCTTCAGCTGAAGAGATGGCTACTACATGTTTTTGCCAAAATTTGTTTGCGGCATAAATTGGAACTAGACAAGCACTAAATTATGCCGTAAGGAAGAAGTATATACACTTTTTGGTTCCAGAGATATTGATAGTGTAGTGCTTACTTCAGCTGAAGAGATGGCTACCACATGTTTTTACCAAAATTTGCAGAGAAAAAAAAATTTTTTTTGAGGCATAAATTAGCACTCGATAAGCACTAAATTATGTCGTAAGGTAGAAGTATATGCGCTTTTTGGTTCCAGAGATATTGATAGTGTAGTGCTTATTTCAGCTGAAGAGATGGCTACCACATGTTTTTACCAAAATTTGCAGAGAAAAAAAAATTTTTTTTGAGGCATAAATTAGCACTCGATAAGCACTAAATTATGTCGTAAGGTAGAAGTATATGCGCTTTTTGGTTCCAGAGATATTGATAGTGTAGTGCTTATTTCAGCTGAAGAGATGGCTACCACATGTTTTTACCAAAATTTACAGAGCACTAAATTTTTTTTTAGCGGCATAAATTGGCCCTAGATAAGCACTAAATTATGGCATGTGTGCGAAACCAGTCGGTGAATGTTGTAGTGATTACTTCAGGGACCTAGCGATTTTTAGCCGCTTAAAGCTTCCACCTGTTTTATTAGAAATACCTACCCAGAATTTTTCAAAATATTCAGACTAAAAAGTTTAAAATTTAGAGGACAATTTTTGGAATTTTTTAAGTCCTGGTTATGGAATGAACAATATTTTTATAAAAAAAAAATAACAAAAAAAAATTTAACTTAAAAAACCACAAATATTTAACAAAAATCAGCATGCACTCACGTTTGATCGACAGTGTATGTATGTACATATGGAAACTTTCTTCAAACGGCGTATTTCAATACAAGTATAAGTATGTTGCCATAATTATGTAAATATCATTTATTTAACTATGAATAAACATTTTGAAATGAGTTCAGAAAAGAAGCTTTGATAATCTAGCCCCCAAAAGCCTGCTTCTATCCTGAATAATGGTTGCACCAGCTTCCGAGAACAAGCGCTCGCATGCCACTGGTCGTACGGCATAATACGAACGGAGTGAATGAACGATGTCGATGTTTTTCACTTTTCTAGTCGATGTATTGAAAACATCGATGCATCGTTTGCATCCCTAATTCAGTCTGCTTGCAGATTTCACCAGAGAACTTAGATAGATAGAGAAGGTGCAAACTGAAAGTGGAAACTATTCGCGGACGAAAAATTAACAGCGTTAGAAAAGTTCAAGTTGGAATGTAGAAATTCTGTTGAATTTAATGTTGATAACATAATACAATGTTGAGCAACATGAAATGTGATGTTCTTTGCGAGCAAATAAACGAAAATATGGTAAATCTTCACATAATTTTCATNATTAAGTTATTTGTTTATGTTATTTTTTTGGCCTTTATAACAATTATATTCAACAATTCATATTGAGCTCGAGGCCCTTTTAAATGAAAATTTTACTGTGGAAAAGCCGGGAAACAAAATTCATTAAAAAATAGTTTGGATTAAAACATGAACCATATTTTTATAAAAAAAAAATTTAAAAATTATTAATAATTGAAAAACATTCCAAATATTAAACAAAAAACACCATGCACTCACTTTAGATTGCCAGTCTATGTACATTATGGTGGTCCAAAAATGCATGTGAAAAGGTAAAGTCGGAATTTTTATGCTCTCACCCCCTAGGATTGTTCTATATCAAAAAAAAAAATATATACCCGTAAAGTTTTCCATGTATTTTATATAAAAATAAATAAAATAATAAAAATAACTTTTCGTAGAAATGGTATAGAATAGTTAAAAATCAATATTTTTCTATCGGAAAACTCTGTTTATCTGCAGGAGATTCCCAATAGTAATACCCAATTGTTTATTTAACCATTTTTTGATTGCAACTATAATTTATAGTTCCGCCAAAAACCCACAAAAACCCTGAAAAATGCAATGGGGCGACCAATAAAAAATCGTTAGTATTAAAAAATGGTTAAATAAACAATTGCGTTTTATTATTGAAAGTCTTCTAAAGAGAACCAGAGTTTTCCGATCGAAAAATATTGATTTTCCAAAATTCTATACCATTTCTACGAAAAGTTTTTTCCCATATAAAAATACATTTGTATTGTACATACATATGTGTGTTTAAAATTACCTACTTGTGAAATAATTGTGGTTTTATGAATATATACATATGTATGTACTTGCGCTTTCTAAAAATGGGAATAAAAATTGGATGCGCATAAAATTTTAATTCCAATAACTAATATTGTAGTGAAAACATTTACAATAAAGTTTTCAGTAACTTTTGGCAAATTTGAGCGATTATGTGAAATTATACATGCGTTTGTACCTACATAAACATTTACATATATTATTTTAAACAAAGGTAATATTAAAATTTAAAAAGGAATATGGATATGACAATTAAAAAAAAAATTAATTATTACTTGGTCCGTCCGGGATTCGAACCAAGACAAACGGCGAGACGCTAAAAAGTTGCATCGCCTCTAGCATACGCGCCACAGTACATTATTCAAATTGCAATCTCTAAATCACTACGTATATGAAATTCTTCATTCATCCAAAAAGACTAACGCATAAATATGTATGCATTAATAAATGTAAATATGTGCATACATATGTACGATTGATCTGCTTTCGTCTTCCCCTCGCTGTCCTCCATCCACAGACAAATTATTAAATTTCTGCGAATTGCCACGACGCCATCAATATTAACCCTAGGTTACGAAATATTTAGGTTTTCGCATAAGTTAACAATTAATAAAGCCATACTCGTACATTTTATATGGAGAATTATAATATTTCGTTTAAAATTCTGCATGTAAACATGTTCTCGACGATGCGTGTAACTTTCATGAAAATTAACTAAAAAATTCATGTTATATTAACAGCTGGAATGAAAAAACTATGTCCGCTAAAATGGGTTAAAATCAAATTTGAGTTGACATATTTGCACGCATACATGCAGACATACATATGGACATATACAGTGGACTAGCACTAGCTTGGACATAGCATATCTTGTACTTTGAAGGGGTTGAATCTCTTTATGGTACTGAAGATTTGCTTACGGGTGAAAAAAATTAAAAATCATCCGTGGATATATGTAAATATATTTTTATAAACGTTTTGAAGTTTAGAAATTTTTAATATTCCAAAATAAATAGAATATTTTTTTTGCAATTATACATTGACCCACCTGCACAAAAATCGTGGCGCGTCATGGACAAAAATTTTACAATTTTGGACCGAAAAATGTGCAAACGAGCAAAGTTGCCACGTTACATTTGTGAACTTCCGATAAAACCACATATGTTTGTGAATTTAGGAGTTTTGATTTTATTAAAAAAAAAATAATGTATTTTCCTGCAGAAAACGTTCACTTTATTTAATGTTAATTAGAATTACACCTTAAAATACTAGTTAATGACTGAAATATTGTTGTGGAACAGAGAAATAGATTGTTTTGCCAAAAATTACCAAAATTCGAGATAACTAATTTTTGTGGATATAGAGAAATAGTTGCCACTTTTCACTTGGCTGGCCGAGATTTCTTAAATTTTAGATTTTAGCATTTTTGTGTCGGACTGAAAATGTTGCGCCTGTTGGTGATGAATTTGGGGGAGATGTGCTGCTATGAATGAATTTATTACGCCTTGAGAAAAACGCGAATGCGTTTACGAATGAAATAACGGGTGATTTTTTTGAGGTTAGGATTTTCATGCATTAGTATTTGACAGATCACGTGGGATTTCAGACATGGTGTCAAAGAGAAAGATGCTCAGTATGCTTTGAAATTTCATCATGAATAGACTTACTAACGAGCAACGCTTGCAAATCATTGAATTTTATTACCAAAATCAGTGTTCGGTTCGAAATGTGTTTCGCGCTTTACGTCCGATTTATGGTCTACATAATCGACCAAGTGAGCAAACAATTAATGCGATTGTGACCAAGTTTCGCACTCAGTTTACTTTATTGGACATTAAACCAACCACACGAATGCGTACAGAAGAGAATATTGCGTCTGTTTCTGAGAGTGTTGCTGAAGACCGTGAAATGTCGATTCGTCGCCGTTCGCA
>NW_016157749.1:117525-120344 GCF_001687245.7 Rhagoletis zephyria | reverse complement strand
TGAAGAGGCGACAACAAAACCACCACCAATTATCATACCAAATATTTCTGACATCAGCGGCATGATTAAGTATATTGTAAGCATTATTGAAAAATCAGAATTTAGTTATAAGGCTTTGCGGGATGGTCAAATTAGGGTAATGGTCAAGTCAATAGATTCATATAGAACGTTGATAAGTGATATGAAAGGAAAAAAAATTAATTTCCATACTTATCAACTGAAGCAAGAGCGTGCCTATAGGATTGTTGTAAAAAATTTACACTACTCTACTCCGGTAGATGCAATCAAGCAAGAAATAGAAAGTTTGGGGTTTCAAGTCAGGAATGTCAGCAATATTAGAAGTAAATTTACAAATATGCCCTTATGTATGCACTTTGTTGACCTCGAACCAAACAACAAAAACAAAAATATCTTTGATATAAAATTTTTAGGTAATGCCGTAGTTAAGGTTGATCCTCCGAAGAAGGTAAGTGACATCGTTCAATGCCATCGGTGCCAAGAGTTTGGACACACGAAATCTTATTGTACAAAGTCCTACAGGTGCGTGAAATGTGGACTTGATCACGCAACTGCTGAATGCGTAAAAAGCAAAGACACACCTGCGAGATGTTTTAATTGTTTGCAAAATCACCCAGCGAACTATAAGGGATGTAAAGTGTACCAAAACCTTGTGAAAAAACCAAATATGCCAGACAAAAGACACACAGTTCCCACATACTCTTATACTCCTCAAAACTTTCCTCAATTAAATAATACTCCAGTTTTCGAAAACCAATTTGTCAATCCAAATGTTACTTATGCACAACGCGTTCATAGTAATGCAGGCCAAGAAAACAATGTACTTCAAAAAATTGAAACATTACTTGCCAAACAACTTGAGCTTACTCAAAGTTTGTTTAATATAATGTCCACTTTATTAGAAAAATTATGCAAATAAATCTTCGTATAGCTATTTGGAACGCCAATGGACTCAATAACCACACCGAGGAAGTAAAAATGTTCCTTAATTTAAATCAAATTGATATTTTATTGGTGTCAGAAACCCATTTTAATAACAAAACTTATTTTAAAATTATCGGTTACGATCTCATTTGTGCTAACCAACCAGACAACAAAGCCCATGGGGGATCTGTAATTTTGATTAAATCCGGTCCTAAATACGAAGGTTTAGAAGAAATCAGAGAGCAATATTTACAAGCTGCTGGGGTTAAAGTAAAATGTGACGATCAATATCTACGAATTTACGCAGTATATTTTCCTCCACGTTTTAGCATAAAAACTGACCAATACGTTGAAATTTTTAAACGTTTCGGTTCTAAATTTTTTGTAGGCGGAGACTTCAATGCAAAACACCCATGGTGGGGCTCTAGGCTCATTAACCCGAAAGGAAGAGAGCTGCAAAGATGCATCTCCCAAAAAAACTATACAATTTTGTCAACAGGCACACCGACATATTGGCCAAGCGATCCAAGAAAAGTTCCGGATCTCCTAGATTTTGTCGTATACTCTGGTATACGAAGGCTGAGCATACAGCATAGTAACGAGCTTAGCTTCGACCATTCGCCTCTAATTGTAACGTACATTGACAATGTCCACAATGTTTCTAAGAAGTATAAGATCCTTACCCCAAAAACTGACCTAAAATCTTTTCAATATTGGATAGATAAACATATCGATTTAANAAAATCACCCTATAGTTCTTGTTGTACTTGAATATGTGCGAGATTATGTATGTATACTGAGTTGTACATATGTATGCATGTGCGTAGTATTTGGCAGAAATATGCACATATGTATGGACATACTTATCTATATATGCATGTATGCATGTATGTATTTATGTTATCAATTAATGGAGTATGTATTTACATACATATGCGTGGGAAATGCATTTTCATTTGACTGCAAAACTATTGGGGCATATTCGTAGACGAAATAAAGACGACTCTGAAGTTAAAGTTTGTAATTCCACCAAATTCCGTTGGCTTGTGCATACGTATTTGATTAAGCGGTCACGTTTAAGCGATAGTTTATTAACTTAAATCAGATATAAAAAAGTGCAATTACACAAAACTAAATAAACAAACATATACTGTTTAAAAACTAAATAAAACTTCTATTAAGTTTATTATTACAAAGTGAAGTTTAATAAAAAAAAAAAAAAACTACTACAAGTGATATTAACACTTTAATTAATGAGTGACCAAGGCTCACCTTTAGAGCAAGGTCACTCTCTGCAGAGAACAGCAGATATTTTTCATCAGCGAAATGCTCTTCATACCCAATATTCAGCTGTAGATACAAGCTCAAATGCATTGTTACCACAAAACGCATCAATAATGACAACATATGAAGAGCGGAATGCTCTCTCTGATATTGATGACTTAGACATGAACAACGAAAGTGATAATAAAGTGGAATGGCAAACTGTGACAAATAAACGTCGCCAGCTAAGTTCTCCCACTGGTAATCACAAGCGTTCGAAGCTAAACAGTAATTTGAACTTAATAGACACTACTAGTGCTAGTACGAAGACAAGCAACAATAACAATGGTAGCAGCGCAAACAGGTTTTCCAGCCTACATGATGATTGTGACAATGATAACGTAGCAGAGAAAATCAGTGAAGAGGCGACAACAAAACCACCACCAATTATCATACCAAATATTTCTGACATCAGCGGCATGATTAAGTATATTGTAAGCATTATTGAAAAATCAGAATTTAGTTATAAGGCTTTGCGGGATGGTCAAATTAGGGTAATGGTCAAGTCAATAGATTCATATAGAACGTTGATAAGTGATATGAAAGGAAAAAAA
>NW_016157749.1:100052-116209 GCF_001687245.7 Rhagoletis zephyria | reverse complement strand
CCCCTTTGAAATGCCGACGACAAATCACCAAAGAGTTTGCCAATTGCATGCGTACATAATTTTCATAAGGTTTGCAGTGAGAGCATACACTGGCACATACATATGTATGTATGTTTCTTCCTACAAGAATTTTCATATAACTTAACACAATATAAACAATTTTCATATTTTTTTAAATTAATCAAAACTATTAATATAAATTGTTTACCAATTTTAATATTCTTTTCAACTATTGTATTTTTACTACGAACTATATACATATATTATATATATTTATATATACATATACTATATACTCGTACAAGAAGCGAACTTGAACACATGCTTTTTGAGTTTTTGGATTTTTTTATGTCGTTAAAGCAATATTAACTACTCAATAAATTATATTTAACAAATGGTCATGCATATATGAAGATCCGATATGCTAACTGATATAAAAGTACAATTCATATAATTTAACTTTTAATTTATTTTATTTTATAAAAACATATGTGTACTTGAATATGTTTCTGAATTCACGAGCAACCTAACAACACAGCCAGGCACTTGCAACATAACATAACATTATCATAACAGAATATTAACTTTTTTTGCTGTTAACTCTTGTTCAAATGTTAATTGCAATGTGGTGATATTCCATGGATTTATTTTTCAAACAATTTTACGTTCCAAAAATTTTCACCTTCTCTATCTATCTAAGTTCTCTGATTTCACCAAGGTAATGTCACGCTCGCCTGTTGATTGTTTTTCTTCGTAATTTTAGCACACGCTTGCCACATTTACAAAAATTGCCCAAAGCAAAAAGTGGTGTGTTATTCTTAGATTGGTGTTTGCGTACTTTTGCTATGATTCAAACACAAATTAGTGGAACTCTATATAAGAACTACAGTTTATTGTTCAAAATTTCAACAACTCACAATGTCCATTATGATGTTATTCCTACGTATTTTTTATATAAGCAGACTGTAATTTGCATGCCGTGTGAATTGAAAAATATATAAAATGGGTCGCTTGCTGACCACTGTTCACTGATTTTATAATAAGTTCCATGATTATTATAAACGGGCATAAATTGCGAACTTTATTTTAAACAAAATTTTTTCTATCTAAAAAAATCGATAGAGAAATGTAAATGCTGGTTTATGTGCAAAATTACTTAATGAATAATATTTATAAGTTATACTATATTTTTAGGACTAAATACCTATTTATATGAAAATAATAAAATCTAAACGCCGCAGAGTGGGGTAATCGACCCTGAAAGTGGAGATCAATTCATGCGTACATCTAATTTAAAATATTTTGATGTATTTGTGTAACTAGCACCAAATGAAGTAAAAAAAGACAAATCCGAAAATAGAAAATAGTTTAGTGGGATTTTTTTTTATGTAGGTTTTTATGGCGTTACCAAAGAGGATAAAAGTTAAAATTTAGTTGTTACTCCCATAAATAATTTTTATTATTAATGATAATTTGTTAAAATCGTAATCATGATTAATTACAAGTTAAACACCATTTCTATCATTATAATAATTACCTCATCATTATCTTCATTACTATTTTCATCATCAACATCACCCACATCATCACTTTTTTAGGTAACTTTTTATATGATAATGAAAACGATTTGTACAAATTTACTCTTCAAGAATTATCTACATGTTTTTGTTAAGCCTAGAAAGTAATTTAGAATATATAACCTTTAATGAATATAATCATCATCTTCGCTGCGTCATTGTCATCAATATCAACATCTTCATCATCGCTATAAGGCTGCATCAGTGCTGCCGTTTGCTAATTTTCGAGCGAAGTGAAAACACACTAAAAGTATTTCGGAGTGAATTGGGAGGAAAAGTGAAGTGATTATCGAAGTGACGACTTTCATGCACAATTAGGGGTGTGTGATTTTTCGATTAGGCTATTAGCACCTGATTGGTTAACCAATAATTTTTTTTTATCACAATAAAATAAATCTATAACCTTTATTAATTTATAATTTATTGTTTTCCTGTGCAATTTTAGTGCTGGTATATCTTTAAAATCACAATGTCTCACACGTTGAGGAAAGAAAATCAAAAATTACAGTTCACTGATGATATTAGCACTAATCGATTATCGATTCGCAGCAACGTCATCACGGGATTCACTTTAATGTTTAATTTTTCCTGTAAAAATGAAGGTGTATGAAAACTAAAATGTAATAACCATTACAATACTTACTAAATAATTATGAAACTTTATCCACCCATATATTTCTGTGCGTTTTACAACTATATATGTGAAAATGAAAATCAAAATGACTTCTTCCGAATAACCGATGCCAGATCGAAGATTTATTAGGCTTCTTTTGAGTAGCTTTTTGCGAAATGATTCTTTGCCATACTTACCATTAAACAAGAATTTAGCAAAATATTATTGAGTTTGGTTAAATAAATCATATATTCAAAGAAATTTTTATTTAGTTTGAAGATAAATCTAATTTGTGGAAAGTGAAGTAAAATGAAGTAAAACGAAGTAAAATGAAGTGACGAAGTGAAGGCTTCTAAAGTGAAGTGAAAAACTTCAATTGAAGTGACAGAGGCAGCACTGGGCTGCATAATTAACAACTGTTGTTCCTCTTTCGCTAAATCCTGCAATTTTTTTGGGGTAGTTTTCTCATACTTGATACAACAGGGTCGGAGCTAATCAAAAGTGTATTGAATATATCTTCATTCGTTTTTTTTTCTATTGCACTTTCGAGAAAAATGTTCTCTCTTAAAATCTTTGTCTCGCGCCTCTTGATCTTCATCTGACAATAGACGTTTATTTTGTTTTTAACGCGGAAAACCTTTAGAGGACTCAAGGCAACTTTTGTTTGTTCTTCGTGTCTACATGACATACTCCAACGAATTTTGAACTCAGAGATTAGATATCTTATCTTTTCATTAAATTCTTTTAAATTTTCATCAGATGGCCTGATGCGATCTTTCACTTATCCCGTTAAAACGTTAAATTTATCATTGAATTGATCGCAGCCGCAGTTTTTTATTATTTCATAAAGGCTTTGACGAGTAACCCAAATGATATTTGAGCTCGTTCCTATAAAGAAAATAATAATATAATTAGGCCTTTAAAGTTATGGTTATTCTCCGTTTACCCGTAACCATATTTGTTAAAAATATCATCACTATTATTATTTCTATTCACTGCACATGACTTTCATGCATAGAAATAGCAACACTATAAACAATAACAAAGATTATAATTAACACTAAAAATATGCAATATTGCAATTGCATCTACTTTCATTTGGTACAAAACCCTTCTTTGTATTTTGAAATTAATTTTTTGAATCAATACGCAATATCGACATCAATTACACCGCTGTGCACCGTAACCATCTGGCCGGCCAGCACTTCAAAGATTTGATTCTAACAAAACGGTGCCCGGGTATTAAATAAATAAGTTTAACCAATTTAAATTTTATTAAATTACTAAATTTTTCGTATGTAAAAGTTTCTATAACCTAATAGCATTCGTTACTAAAGCTTCCAAGAATCATTATTCCACTATACGTGCAAAAAACGTGAATCTATAAGAAGACACAACACGTTATAATTGTCGCGAGTGTGAACATCAGGAGCGTGCCTTCTCTTTTCATCCAATCAAAAAACGCGCAAAAGGCGCGTTCCTGATGTTAACACTTGCTACAATTATAACGAGTTGTCTCTTCTTATAGATTTACGTTCTTTGATACGTGTAAGCAAAATAGACCAAAAACCCCATGCACGGAAAATACCATCTCTAGTACATTTATAAAAAACGTGGGAACGATAACTGAGAGCAACGCAATAATATCACGACAAAATGAGGCTGTGTTGGTGTGCCCAACATTGATGTACATCAATCAGTGATCGGGCTTGAAAAGAAAATTGTGTGGTAGTATCTGAAAAAAATGTGGTAGATCTCAGGTTTTGGATCAAACTTTGTACAAAAATTTAAAAAAAAAAATTTGCAAGGTTTCACATAAATTGCAAACATTTTTATTAGAATCTAAAAAAGTATTCAACAATTTTTATTGAGCTCGAGGCCGTTTTTTAATGAAAATTTATTGTGGAATAGCAACAATAATTTGAAAAAATGGTAGAAGTGATAGCTATTTCGGAAATCACCACATTTCCTCATCAGACTTCTTTCAGTAGGATTCGAACCGACGATCCCACTGACTCAGCCAGTTGCCTATGCACCGTGCTAAGTACGCCTTGTAAATTATCGTTTGCTTTTTTCCACTATTTTCATTTTTGTTATGTCAACACAATCAAGCGCAGCTATTCCGCTGCAATTCACTTGATCATGTGGTTGTTGGTATTGTTAATTTTTGCTAATAATTATATTTTTAGAATGTTTAACTTTTAGGTGTGCTCGTCCTTAAGTTATTTGTTTTTTTTTTGTTATTTCTTGGCCTTATAACAATTGTATTCAACAATTTTTATTGAGCTCGAGGCCGTACCATGATTCAATAATAGAAAGGTTTTGTAATAAAACAGTCTTCTCGCTCCCACATACAAAATCGGCTCCTTTACTTGTGCAAAATGTTGCTCACTCTACAGTTTCTAGTTATGAGTAGTAAACCAAAAATTCTTCTACTAAATATTCGTTGGCATCACCAAAGGTTGCGCAATTTTCTGGAACAAGTCTAGAATATCGACCGTTTGGCTATAAAATAACCATAACCGGCGATTGATAGAACTNAATTTGCAAGGTTTCACATAAATTGCAAACATTTTTATTAGAATCTAAAAAAGTATTCAACAATTTTTATTGAGCTCGAGGCCGTTTTTTAATGAAAATTTATTNTGCAAAATGTTGCTCACTCTACAGTTTCTAGTTATGAGTAGTAAACCAAAAATTCTTCTACTAAATATTCGTTGGCATCACCAAAGGTTGCGCAATTTTCTGGAACAAGTCTAGAATATCGACCGTTTGGCTATAAAATAACCATAACCGGCGATTGATAGAACTGTTTACGCCGTTAAAAAATAAAGAAGATGTAAGGGGTTTATTTGCTTTGTTTGTTTATATTTTTTATTATCACTAAATTCTTGAGACCAAAAAGTAAATCATGATAAAATATGCATATCGAATTAAAGATAATAACTGATGCTTCTAAATAGAATAAATTTCTTTGCCATTAATTATGCAGTTTTTTCAAAAAAGATTATTTCAAGAAAAAAAAAACATTTGTTCGTTGTTTAGAGGTGTTGGTTTGAAAATATAAAAGAGCATATAAATATAATATATGGTGACGTCATCATTATTTTAATCGGTTATATAGTTCATACGATATTAATGTTTAAAATATCAAAATATTTAAATTTAACCTTCTAGAACGTCTTTATTTTTTACTTGCGCCTAATAATTTTGGCATGATTGAAATGAGCGTAAAAAGTTCTACTGATCTGCATTTTTCGTTTTTGCCTAGCTGTCCCAAATTACATAACCTTGTATTTTTGAATCATGAGGCCGTACAATACATAACAAAAATGAAACTAGTGGAAAAAAGCAAACGATAATTTACAAGGCGTACTTAGCACGGTGCATAGGCAACTGGCTGAGTCAGTGGGATCGTCGGTTCGAATCCTACTGAAAGAAGTCTGATGAGGAAAAGTGGTGATTTCCGAAATAGCTATCACTTCTACCATTTTTTCAAATTATTGTTGCTATTCCACAAGAAATTTTCATTAAAAACCGGCCGCGAGCTCAATAAAAATTGTTGAATACAATTGTTATAAGGCCAAAAAATAACAAAAAAAACTAATCTAAAAAAGATTAATTTTAGTATAATAAAGTGCAAGATTGAAGTTGCTAAAAATTGCGTTGAGTTTTGGCAATTTTTTTCCTTGACTGTGTAAAGCAGTTCTTTCCATATCAAGATATTTTTCGAACATATTTTGAAAGATTTCTGCAACCTTGCGGAGTGCTGCCAGCTTTTCTTTTTATCGCATCACGACGTAGCGAACGAATGTAGCACGTTCTAGAAACCGCTACTTGGGATTTGCCGATTTTGACAATTCTCAAGTAAAAGTAAACAACGCTTTAGAAACTTTCGATACACTGAAATTTGCTACTTTCACAAAAATCGCCGTTTTTTATCATTTTCTCTATTAATTCTTTTTTATAAATCATATATTTTGCAATTTAGCACAATAAAACCATGTTTCCTGTCGAAAAATTTAATATTGTGAAAATTTTCTATTTACGGTTTATTTTATTCTCCCATTCTTCCTGTTGTTAATGTTTAGTGTTGGACAATTTTTGCACGCAGTCTCATTTTGTCGTGGTAATAGTGCGTCGCGCACAGTTATGGTTGCCGCGTTTTTATAAATGTACTAAACCTGGTATTTTTCGTGCATGTATCTTTTGCCCTATTTTGCTTATACGTATAGTGAAATAATGAATCGTAGAAGTTTTTAGTAACTAATACTATTAGATTCTAGAAACTGTTCCATACGAAAAATGTAATACTTGTAAAAAATTTAAATAGCTTAAACTCATTTGTTAAATACCTGCAAAGAATTTTATTGGAATCTAATCTTTGAAATGCTGGCCGGCCAGACGATTTCGTTGTTTAGATTTTATTATTTTCATATAAATAGGAGTTTAGTGCTAAAAATAGAATATAACTTATAAATATTATTCATTAAGTATTTTTTCGTATAAACCAGCATTTAAATTTCTATATGGATTTCTTTAGATAGAAACAAATTATTCTAAAATATGGCATGCTATTTGCGCACTTCTTTATAAAAATCATGGAACTTATTACAAAGTTATTGACCATTGGTCAGGAAGCAGCTCATTTTATATTTTTTTTTAATTGTCACGGCATGCAAAATACAGTTTGCTTGTATTAAAAATACGTAGGCATAACCACATAACGGATATTGCGGCTTTTTGAAAGTTCTTTGAACAATAAACTCTAGTTCTTATATAGGGTCGCACTATTTTGTGTTTGAATCATCGCAAATGCATGCAAACACGAATCTAAGAAAAGCACACCACTTTTTGCTTTGGGGATTTTTTGTAAATTTTCTACTCAAACCGTGGCAAGCGCGTGCTAAAATTATGAAGAAACACAATCCACAGCCGATCATGACGTTACCTTGGTGAAATCTGCAAGCAGACTGAATCGAAATTCGCTGCTTTGCTTCTTTGTACGTATGCGAACTGCGACGCTGGCGTTGCTCGCGAGCAAAAATTACCCAGCTCTGATGTAAATACATATGTACACATTTGCAAACGAAAGACAAAGCATCCCCTGTAGTTCTGCTGCAGTTTTGCTGGTGACTGATTCCATGCATCACCGATTGTTAGGCAATTCGCTAGCGACAGGTTATGCGACGCTCGTATTGAAAATATCACATAATAGCGATTTTATGCATTACAGAGGGTCAATTCCCGTTCTGCGTTATCGTAAAGTGAAGTGAAAGTATAAAATTAACACCGAAATAAATGCAGTGTAAAGGTGTTATTTTTATCACTTCACGATAACGCAGAACGGGAATTGACCCTCTGGTCAATAAGCAATACCCTACGATTAGTAATCGTCACTT
The DNA here is from genome assembly GCF_001687245.7 of Rhagoletis zephyria. NCBI lineage: Eukaryota > Metazoa > Arthropoda > Insecta > Diptera > Tephritidae > Rhagoletis > Rhagoletis zephyria. Next base: position 108,617 of record NW_016157749.1, on the reverse strand, counting down.
GTGCACCAGATAATCGCTAGCCAAAGGACAAATCACGCGCCCCCTCTCGGCACGCTTAACCCGCTAGTAGGCCAATTTTTTTATGAGTTGAAAAATTCAGGGATGGGTGATTTTAGCACGAGAAATCCAAAACTGATGTCCATTTCAATCTGTGACAGTAACTTTTTCCTACAGGGGAGAAAAATCAAGACCGTCTGGAGACGAGCTCTCCGATATACTTTGACGTATTTTCAGCTTTCTCTTACACAATGTTGACCTACGATGCCGTCTACAGACGGTCAAAAATGCAAACTGGGTTTTTATATGTCGGCAAGCCGGTCTGTAGACGGTCTGTGTTCGAAAGCAAGTTTCTCCATTTCGGATAGTCACACAATTATAAAACTTATATCAAAATACTGTGCTTTTAACTACGAAACCCACTGAATGTTTTTGTGTCAAACAAATTTTCAAAAGAAAAAATTTCTCAAAATCTTATTACTTATAAAGCGATTTTTAATCTTCGTTGCTTAACACACATTTTTTCAATTACTTCTTGTGTTGTAATCGGTACAACATTATGTATCGCTAACATCGTTAAACCATTCAGCCGCTCCTTAATTGTATACAAAGAAGGGACAAATAAGATAGCATATTCAACAATTGAGTAGTCCACTTGCAAAGTGCGCTATGTAAATTTTTTTTAGATTTTTAGTTGTTGGTGGATTTCATGTCCACTAACAACAGAGTGAAAAATTTTTCTATATTCTGAAAAAATAGCATGAAATATTAACTACTCTTGCAAAAGTCGCTATAATACTTATTTATACCCTTCCAAAAGTCTCCTCTTCGTATGAACTTAGAAAACAGCAAGAACACATGGTAGTTTCGGTGCCTAGTGGAAGATGTCGCAAAAAAGAAGCAAACCAATCTTCCTAGAGGAGAGAACGCGAAAAGCTAAAAAAAGCTAGCTATATAAAAGTTACTGTTTCAAAACTTGCAATATTAAACTTTTAAATATATAATTTGCAAATCTACCATACTGCAATTTTATTTTTTAATGGTATTAGGCTCTTATTTATCCAAATTTTCAGGTAATAAAAAAAGATACAGTTCGGATGTTACTTGTTGTCGTAAAAGTTTTTTTTTTTAATTTATGGTTTACTTTTATAAGATCACATAACGCTGTTTGCAAGTGGACTACTCATATATTCATTAAAAGATAATTTGTCATCCGTCTGAAATAAAAAAAAATTTAAATCAGAAGGATAAAATAGTATTGTGTTATTAATTCAAAAGTAAATAATTGTAGCTCAATGACGAAGGGGGGATCTATCCCCCCATATCGCCTCTCCCCCCCCTGTCTACGCCACTGGTCGTAGTCGTTTGGGTCGCAGGAGAGCGGTGACAGCGTACGAAATTTAAGAATAGCTTCTATCTCAAAAAGTGCGGTTGTCAGCTCTTCATATGTGAGGCGCGCGTTACCCAGGGTACGATTTAAGTGGCCCTTTACCGACTTAACCGCGGCTTCCCATAGGCCGCCAAAGTGTGGTGCCCTGTGAGGAATATAATTAAAATTTATAAATTCACTAGCGGTACCCCGGTGTGCTTCTCTACACCAAATATTGAAAAATGAATGAAAAATCCTGGAATTTTTCTATTTGAAATTTTTTTTTTTTACTATATTGCAGCCATGTTTATACTTGATATTTATCCGAAGAAAAAATAAACACAGCACATCATAGCAACAATTTTTCACTATGTTTTCGATTTTTCATGTATCTGCTGTTGTACCATATACGTGGTTCATGTAACAGACATAAACTGTTATAGATCATGAACCGCTGGACCGAATTCGGGCACACTTCACATAACCCATCTGCATATACCGTTTAAATTTGGTAGAATTCGTGCACTTATTTTTTTTATTTAAGATGGGAGGTGCCACGCCCCCTTTTCCAATACCGCTCATTTTTCTCCATGAGTATGGAATTATTTCATATGTCTCTATACCAATTTCCAGTAATCTACCACAAATATTTCAAATATACCAGAAGAAAATTTTTGTTAGTATGAGTGGTGCCACCCCCTTTTCCGAATTCGGGGAAACTTAAGACAAACCATATTCATAATAACCCGACTACGCCGTATAAATTTGGTTGAAATCTTGCACTCATTTTTTATACGTAAGATAGGAGGTGCCACGCCCTCTTTTCCAATACCGCCCATTTTTCTCCATGAATATGAAATTATTTGATATACCTCTATACCAATTTCCAATACTCTACCACAAATATTTCAAGAGATATACAATATAAAAATTTTAGTTAGTATGGGAGGTGCCACACCCCCTTTTACGAATTTGGGCAAACTTCATAAAAACCATCTGCATGATAGCTTGAATATGCTGTAAAAATTTGGTTGAGTTCGGTGAAGCCGTTCTCAAGTTATAATATCACACCAAAGACGTGTACTTATTTTTATACATAAGATACATATGCCACGCCCCCTTTTACAAATTTGGGCAAACTCCACATAAAATATCAGCATGATGGCCCGAATATGCTATATAAATTTGGTTGAAGTCGGTGAAGCCGTTCTCAAGTTATAAGCTAACTCACAAATTTTTATATATAAAATAGAGGCGCCACGCCCCCTTTTCCGAATTCAAGCGAACGCCACATAAACCATCTGCATGATAGCCCGAATATGCCGCACAAATTTGGTTGCATTTGGTGAAGCCGTTCTCAATGGTCACACCAAAAACTTTCACTTATTTTAATATTTTAGTTAGTGTGGGTGGTGCCACGCCCCCTTTTCAGAATTCGGGCAAACTTCGCATAAACCATCTGCATGATAGATCGAATATGCCAAATAAATTTGGTGAATTCGGTGAAGCCGTTTTCAAGTTATAAGCTCACACCAAAAACATGCACTTGTTTTAATACATAAGATACATATGCCACGCCCCCTTTCCCAAATTTGTGCAAACTCCACATAAAATATCTGCATGATGGCCGAATATGCTATATAAATTTGGTTGAATTCGGTGAAGCCGTTCTCAAGTTATAAGCTAACTCACTAATTTTTATATATAAAATAGAGGCGCCACGCCCCCTTTTCCCGAATTCAAGCAAACTTCACACAAACCATCTGCATGATAGCCCGAATATGCTGCACAAATTTGATTGAATTCGGTGAAGCCGTTCGCAAGTTATATGGTCACACCAAAAACGTTCACTTATTTTTATATTTTATTAGTATGGGTGGTGCCACGCCCCCTTTTCCGAATTCTGGCAAACTTCGCATAAACCATCTGCATGATAGATCGAATATGCCACATAAATTTGGTTGAATTCGGTGAAGCCGTTCTCAAGTTATGAGGTCACACCGAAAACGTGCACTTATTTTTATATACAAGATTAGTACATATTAGTAGTTATTTTATTTTGGGGATTAAATAAAAACTGCCTCAGCTCAGCGAGCTTGCGTCCAGCACCAACGAAATTGGTCGCATTCAGTGTTGCCATTTTAGCCGTTTTCCGGCTAGATTTAGCCGGTTACGATAGCAGCCGCCGGAGAAATTTCGGTTTAGCCGGCAGCCGATTTGTTAGCCGTTTTGAAAAAAAAAAATTAGCCGTTTTGAGCCAATTTTGCTATTTTCCTTGTTATCCTAAAATTCAAATACATGTATATGTTTCCATTTTTTACTAAGCGATCCAAAACCTGTTACAGAACTTTTTACTTAGTTACCAATGTATATGTAGTTAGGTCCTATCATATATGTAATAAATACTCCAATATTGACGGTAAGAGCTAGTACCGTCCGAAAACATTGCAGTTCAGGTATATCAATAAACACGTCCGAAAGGAAATTCTATCTATATCTATACATAGTATAAAGGAAAGTCGAGATTCTTTGTACGCGGTAATCTCGAAAAGTACTGAACGGAATTTGACGAGATTTGCTCTAGTATACTCTGTATCGATAGGAAAGTGACCTTTTTTGTTTAGAATTTGAATAGGGTTGCCACCTGTATAAAAAAATATAAAATCCGTACCGTTTGTTGGGATACAAAAGATGAGGCGTCAAGTGAAAGGGATTGGCCTCTAGAAAGGCACTAATGTTTTATTTTTTTGAATAGGGTTGCCACCTGCTAATAAAATCACTATATTCAATCTTAATAAGCATAGGCATCAGTCCTGCACCGTCATTGTCAAATGAAAGGGCTTAGCCTCTAGATATGCAATAATGTATTATTTTTCTGAATAGAGTTTCCATCTGTTGAAAAATTAAAACTTTTCACCGCTCCTTGGATTATAAGGGTTAGGTTAGGTTAGAGTGGCTGCCCCGCGCAGAGCGCAGAGCACACGTGGGCTGGGAAATCCCGTTGTGGTACCACTGGCCGAAGCCATTTGTTTCTTTCCCTCCCTTAGTAATTGAACCACCGAGTACGCTTTATATAGCACAAAAGGTCGAGAACGTTCGCCGAGTTCAAGTCGGCTAAACAATCAAGAAAGTACTTGTTGGAGAATTGGTTGCGCATGTTGGCCAGGGCGGGACAGTGGCAGGGATAGTGTTCCATGGTCTCCACGTCTTCCTCGTCTCTGCAACTGCGAGATAAATCGTAGGTGGGGAATCCTAGCCTTTTTCCGTGTGTGCCCATCAGGCAGTGTCCGGTGATTACCCCAACAACTAATCTGAGAAAGGAGCGGTACAGCCGTGTGAGAGCCATGGATCACTTTACAACAATCTTTGGCCAAATTTTCCTGGTAGTATGGCTGGTGGTTTCCACAGCCCACCTTATATGTAACTCCTCAACGAGTTTCGCCTTTAGTCTGTGTTTGCAGGACATTAGAGGTATGCCCGCATTCCGAGAAGAATTGACTACAGATAATTCCGTCCCCCTCCTTGCCAGCTCGTTAGCTAGGCAGTTTCCAGGGATGTTCCTATGTACAGGGACCCATACAACAGTCAAGGAGCATTTTTATGCTAGCAGGTTGAAAGTCTTCCTGCATTCTATGGCTACTTTGGACGTTGCTTTGTTAAAATTGAGAGATTCGATAGCAGCCTGGCTGTAAGCTGATAGAGATAGGCTGTCCTGGAGAGGCGGAGGTTGTAAGCCACCGAGCCGCCTCCATTATGGCGTTTAACTCCGCTTTAAAAACGCTGCAATGGTCCGGTAAGCGAAAACTAAGATTTAGCACGAGTTCGTCAGAGTATATCCCGCTACCCACTCTATTGTTAAGCTTTGCACCATCTGTATAAATGGCCGTAGACTCTAGGATCAGGTCTGTGGCCCTTTCCCATTTGTTCCTCTCTGGGATTCTTGTGGAGAATTTGTTATCAAAACAGAGTAGAGGATTGCTATAATATATCTGTCGTAGATTGTCCGGTAGAGTTTCAAGTACTTTTGAGTGTCCGAATCTGAGGTTTTTCTACGGCTGGATTGTATCTAGCCTGGTCTGGCTTGCCGTAGAGATCCACAGGTGGAAGATTTAAGATTATTTCCAGAGATTTGGTTGGTGTAGTGGGCAGGGCTCCCGTGACAAGCATGGCAGCCGTCCTCTGCACACGTTCCACCTTGTCTCTGGATAAGGTGTTGTTTAGCGCAGGCCACCATACGGTGACCCCGTAGAAAAGGTTGGGTCTTATCACAGCCGTGTACATCCAGTGTACTATGTATGGTTTTATCTCCCATTTTTTGCCTATAGCCGTCTTGCAGGCATAGAGGGCAGTATTGGCCTTCCTGGAGCGGTATTCAATGTTTCGCTTCAAGTCCAGTTTCTTGTCCAGAATAACTCCAATGAATTTGACCTCGGTTTGAGAGAGTAAGTGCCACCCCGTTTAGGGTGGGACCTTTAAAATAAGGGAGTTTTATACTTCCTTGGGAAAGTACCATTTCTGTCTTGGCAGTATTGGCATATTGGAGGATGGTTCCGTGCGCAGAAGTGGAAAACTTTTGACTGCCATTCACCTGGGAGTGGGCAGAAGCGATTCTTGTGCGTACGGTTCAAATCGCAGCTCACAACGTCCGGATATTTATATCCACGTATCCTCTGGGTAGCAACCAAACACCCGTTTGGGAGCGAGCTAAAGTGAGAAGGCGTAAAACTTCGCGTGCGCTGGGTTTGGGTCCCGCCACGTTAAAACCCCGCCCAATGAAAAGAAACAAACAGCCTCGGATGAGACCCCCTTTTTCTGATGACGACCACGGCAAACGTATAAAGAACTATGATTTAAGGGTATGCACCTAGAATATCCGGACCCTTAATGGGGAAGGTGCCTCTGCCCGGCTGGTTGATGTGCTCGGGAAGGCAAAGGCTGACATCACCGCCATCCAAGAAATGCGATGGACGGGGCAAGGTAAAGTATGCGTGAAGCCTTGCGACATCTACTACAGTTGCCACGTAAAGGAGCGCAAATTCGGTGTTGGATTCGTGGTAGGAGAGAGACTCCGTCGCCGAGTACTGGCGTTCACCCCGGTGGACGAACGTCTAGCCACAATCCGCATCAAAGCTAGATTCTTCAATATCTCGCTCATCTGCGCCCATGCCCCGACGGAAGAGAAGGATGAGGCGTCCAAGGATCTCTTCTATGAGCGCTTGGAACGTACATATGAGCGCTGCCCCCGACACGATGTCAAAATCGTGCTTGGCGATTTTAATGCCAAAGTGGGCAAGGAAGGGATCTTTGGCGCCACAGTCGGAAAATTCAGCCTCCACGACGAAACGTCCGATAACGGACTGAGGCTGATCGAATTCGCCGGGGCCCGAAATATGGTAATATGTAGTACAAAGTTCCAGCATAAGAACATCCACCAAGCTACATGGCTGTCTCCAGATCGAAAAACGAGAAACCAAATCGATCATGTTGTGATAGACGGAAGGCATGCTGCAAGCGTTTTGGACGTACGTACACTCCGAGGACCAAACATCGACTCGGACCACTATCTTGTCTAGTTGGATTTCAGCGAGCCCGAAAGAACAACTGGTACGATGAGGAATGTCAAGAAGCCGCAGAGAAAAAAAGATGCCGCCTACAGGGCCACGCTGCGATCGGGCGCAACGCGAGCCATGTGGGACCGTTATAGGGAACTGAAGAAGGAAGCGAGACGTATTTGCCGCAATAAGAAGAGAGAGGCCGAAATACGTGAGTGCGAAGAGCTTGAGATGCTGGCCGGCAGGAAGAACGCCCGAAAACTTACCGAAGGTTTCAAGACCGGGGCGAACTCCTGTAAGAACAACAATGGCGACCTAGTGACCGATGTCCAGAATATACTTAAATTGTGGAGGGAACACTTTTATAACCTACTGAATGGTAGCAGCGCTGAAAGTAGTGAGGAAGACGAACCCGAGTCCCCAGTCGATGATGATGGAGTAGCTGTCCCACCGCCTGACTATGACGAGGTACGTATAGCGATTACGCGGCTGAAAAACAACAAAGCTGCTGGAGCTGACGGCCTGCCAGCCGAGCTATTCAAGTACGGCGGCGAGGAGCTGATTAGGTGCATGCATCAGCTCGTATGCAGAATATGGTCAGATGAAAGCATGCCCGGCGACTGGAATTTAAGTGTGCTCTGCCCAATCCACAAGAAAGGCGACTCCGCCATACGCGCCAACTACCGCGGAATTAGCCTTCTAAGCATAGGTTACAAGGTCTTATCGAGCGTATTGTGCGAAAGACTGAAGCCCACCGTCAACGAGCTGATTGGACCTTATCAGTGTGGCTTTAGGCCTGGAAAATCCACCATAGATCAGGTATTTACAATACGCCAAATCTTGGAAAAGACCCGCGAGAATAGGATCGACACACACCATCTATTTGTCCATTTCAAAGCCGCTTTCGACAGCACGAAGAGAAGTTGCCTTTATGCCGCGATGTCTGAATTTGGTATCCCCGCGAAACTAATACGGCTGTGTAAAATGACGTTGAGCAATACCACCAGCTCCGTCAGAATAGGGAAGGACCTCTCCGAGCCGTTTGATACCAAACGAGGTTTCAGACAAGGGGACTCCCTTTCGTGTGATTTCTTTAATCTTATGTTGGAGAAGATAATAACAGCCGCAGAACTGAACCGCTCAGGCACAGTACTTTATAAGAGCGTACAATTGCTGGCGTATGCCGACGACATCGATATTATCGGTAAAAACAAGAGCTACGTCTGTTCTGCCTTCTCGGGATTGGATAGAGAAGCAAAGCGAATGGGTCTGGTGGTGAACGAGGACAAAACGAAGTATCTCCTGTCATCACACAAACAGTCAGAGCATACGCGTCTTGGCACCCACGTCACTGTTGACAGTTACAAGTTTGACGACGACTTCGTTTATTTGGGAACCAGCATTAACACCAATAATAATGTCAGCCTTGAAATCCAACGGAGAATCACTCTTGCCAACAAGTGCTACTTTGGGCTGAGTAGGCAATTGAGAAGTAAAGTCCTCTCTCGTCGTACAAAAATCACACTCTATAAGTCACTCATCATGCCTGTGCTGGTGTATGGCGCGGAAGCATGGACAATGAAAGCATCTGATGAGGCGGCTCTTAGAGTTTTCGAGAGAAAGATTCTGCGAAAGATTTACGGACCT
>NW_016157749.1:97028-100027 GCF_001687245.7 Rhagoletis zephyria | reverse complement strand
AAAGATTTACGGACCTTTACGCGTTGGTGATGGCGAATATCGCAGACGATTTAACGATGAGCTGTATGAGCTTTACAACGATATAGACATAGTGCAGCGAATTAAAATTCAGCGGCTCCGCTGGCTTGGCCATGTCGTTCGGATGGACAGAAACGCTCCTGCTCTGAAAATAGTCAACGCGGGCCGCGATGCTGGTAACAGAGGAAGAGGAAGGCCTCCTCTGCGTTGGAAAGACCAGGTGGAGAAGGACTTGGCTTCACTTGGCATTTTCAATTGGCTTCAGTTAGCACAGAAGAGAAATGACTGGCGTGCTGTTTTGGACTCGGCCAAAATCGCTTAGGCGGTTACAGCGCCAATTAAGAAGAAGAAGAAGAAGTATTGGCATATTGGTCCATATTCCTTGAACCAGATGTTTACCAGGCCGAGTGAGTTTTGCAATAACTCACTCAGGACCTGAAGATATTTGCCCGTTGCAATGATTGCTATGTCATCGGCGTACACTATGAGTTGACAAACGGCGCTCTTTAGGCTTAGAAGTAGGGTGTTCACTGTTAGTTTCCAGAGTAGTGGGGAGAGAACGCCCCCTAGGGGGGTGCCTCTGGTCACATACTTTGTAATGGAACCATCCCCAGTTCTGATAGAATAGTTCTCTTTCCGAGAAGGAGCTCAACAAAATCCACCAGACCTCGCTGCACCCCCGCCATGAGAAGGGAGTTAACAACAGACTTCGGGTAGACGTTGTCCTTTTTCAATCGTCGCTACGATTTCATGGAGTGCGTTCTCCACGTATTTCCCCTTGAAATATGCATGCTGATTCGGGGAGAGGTTGTCAGTTTTAATCCTCCGTCGAATATATTCGTCGATGAGCCTCTCTAGAGTTTTAAGAAAGAACGAATTGAGGCTTATAAGCCTGAAGTCTTTCGGTTTCACATGAGCGGCCTTGCCTCCTTTTGGTAGGAATACAACCTTTGCCGTTGTCCACTCGTGTAGTACGTGAGTCAAGTTCAGGCAGGCTGTAAAAATCTGAGAAAGCATGGGACACAGCGTGTCCATTCCACCCTCTCCTCACCTACGACGTTCCTAACAGTATCACCCAGAGACAAGTAGGTCCTAGGACCGGGCGAAAAACCGGAGGTGCCGTCCGAGCAGTCCGGGAAGTGAGTGCTCATAAGCACCTCCAGCATTTCGTTAGAGTTGATACTCGAAAAGGATTTCGAGAGAACTTTCCTCAGCCTGTTGGCTTCAGAGTTCTCTTCTATGCTGTTGCAGAAGTTTTGCTAAGATTTGCGTTTGGCCTTCTTTATGAAATTCTTGAAAACTTTAAGCGCGTTTTTGTATCGTTGCCAAAGACCTGTTTGCTTAGCATGATTGAAAAGCCTCCTGCTGTTCTTCCTCAGTGCTGAAATCTCCGGATTCCACCACTGGGGTTTCTTTTTGCCCTTCGGGGGGGTGCTTAGGCAGGAGGCTTCGAACGCAGCATTACAGACATTTGCCACAAAGTTCACTGCTTCATAAATTTTTGACGATGAGTCCAGCTCACCGAGAGAAACAACCTTCGTATTTGAGAGACTCGCTTCATCATGTCTTATAGATAAGCAGGACTTATCGCGAGAAGCATCTGTGTAGAGAGGCCGATAGCGTATTTTTATACTTTGCACAGTCGGTTCCTGTATGCTGTTAAAGGAGCAGGGTCAAAATTGAGATTAAAACTAATATAGAGGTGGTCAGAAAAAGAGTGTTCTTTGGACACCTGCCAGTCTTTTATCTGGTCAGACAAGCCGCTCGAGACAAGGGTGATGTCCAGCACTTCGCTTCGAACAGAGGTCACAAAAGTGGGGTCGCGCCCGCGGTTACATACAGTAAGATTATATAAAAGAACAAAGTCAAGTAAACACTCACCTCGAGGGTTGGTGTCGCTTGAGCCCCAGATCGTATTATGCGAATTAGAGTCTGCCCCTATTATGACCGGGAGTTTCCTGCGCGCTTTGCTTCCTTCACAGCTTCTTCCAGTCTGTGGGGTGGGAAAACATTGCTGTCGTGGGCCATGGATGCTGTAGCCAGATCATGCTCTCCTTCAGCTGGACGCTGATGCAGACAGTATCCTCGTCGCTGTATTGGGAGAGTAAAAAATAAGAATATACTTTTTTAATCTGATCTGTTTGTACTCGTATGTGTCATATTTTAAAATGCATCATAAAAGTAGAATTTACATATGAAAATAATAATAATCTTTCAATATTTTCTTTGTTAATTTTCAAAACTTTAAAGAGTATAAATCGTCCAACATCTTTAAGAAGATAGAAAATTGACAGAAATGTTTTTTTTTGATATTGTGAAATGAGTAACTATCGCTTTGATAACGTCCAATAGTCACGAAGATGTGGCATTGTGGCGATAGGCGATAAAATTATCTTCCATTTGTGGGCAGGGCTTCCATTTTTTGTTTTGTCTATCTGGGTAACTGTAAACTGTGATTGAAACTACCTTTACTTTTGTATCATGTGTGTTTTCACTACCAGGGTGACTTTGAACTAGGGATGTCCGGAATCCCGCTTATCCGGCCGTTTTTCTGTTATCCAACTACCCGGCCGGATACTGGCTAAAATCCGTTTGGATTTCCGGATATCGATTATAGAAGATTCACTTAAAAATCCAGTTCAGATATTTTTTGTGTTTTTTTAATCAAATTTAGTAGTGTCTAATTAGTAATTAGAGTTCAAAATTTATATACTTTTCATAACAAAACGAAGCATTTCCGCATTATCGGGCAACAACCTATTTCTATTTTCAACATAAATACGGATAGTATTAATATAGTAACCACTTTGTTTGAGTTCACTGAGGAACGTGGTGTTTCATTGCCAATGTAAACAAATTTGGAAATTTTTAAAATTTTTATTGAGCTTTGTACCACGATTGTTTATTTGCAACATTTCTAAGCGGTAGAAGTTATAGCACTATTTCGGAGATCACCACATCTCCTGATCAGACTTCTTTTT
>NW_016157749.1:77532-95043 GCF_001687245.7 Rhagoletis zephyria | reverse complement strand
TTTTTTCTAGACTTCAGCAGGGATCGAACCTGCGAATTCGATGTTCAAAGTCAGAAGCGTTAACAACTGAGCTATGTACATCCCGTAAACTCTTGTTGCTAATTCATTTTTCCTTATTCAACCAACTACTATCAAGTGCAGCTGATTTGCAGCTATTTAAACTCGACAGCGTGGTTGTTGTTGTCAATTCTATACATCCATTTGCTTATTTGCTTTTTTGTATAGTTTCAGGCAGGCTCTTCCTAAACTATGTATTTGTCAATGTTATTGTGGCTTGTTAACATTTTATTTTTAATATTTTTATTGAGCTTTGTACCACGATTGTTTATTAGGAAAAATTGAAAAAGCAACAAAGTCTAAGCGGTAGAAGTTATAGCACTATTTCGGAGATCGAAAAAGCATTTGAGAAGTGAAGAACAAAAGCGTGTACAAACGAAAAAATATAACAACAATGCCATTGTTAATATGTTGGAGTAGTTTTGTGCTACTCTGATGTAATGCAGGGATGGAGTATATGGTCCTGCCCTAGGACATCGCAATGTTAATTGAACCATATTTTTTATATGAATTGTGGTTAATTTTGGAGTACTCCTTGGTCCTTAGGGAGTACTCTTTACACGCATGCATGGAGTAGTCGCGATTTTTGCAGGGAAAGCAGCGGTATTGAATTAGTATGAACAGTTGACGATCAACCATTGCCAATCCCTGGTAAGCATGCATAATGGTTTGCATCATAGTTTTTAATAAAAATACAGCCACGCGTTTTTGCTTAGCGGCGTTCATTACTGTTTATCTTTGATCTTTGACATTTCCCTCTATTTACTAAAAATAATTCATAAATCACGGTTGCAGACTGCAAAGTTATCTTTTTCGTACTGGATTATTTTGTGACTTGGATTTCAGGGAAGCAATTTTGTATTTTTAATTACGTATTGGTCAGTTTAGCTCGAAAAAGCAGATAATCTTGTCATAAGTATGTCGCTAAACCAAATACTTAATATAACAATATTGTGAGCAGCAGTCTACCGGATATCCGATCGGATATCCGAGTCCGGCTCTTATTTTTTACTTGGTATCCGGAATCCGGTTATCCGGCAAAATCTCTATCCGGCAGATCCGTACTTTGAACTAATGATATTAAATGGTTGGCACTGAATTTATGAATGCACACACATGAAAGATTGCAGCCATTTAAATACTTATTCAGTGTTAACAATTTTTTGATTTGGCATTGGGTTTTTCAATCTTGCGATGAATATGTTTATGTGTGAATTCATAACTGCTTTGAGGGAATGGGAAATTTAAAAATTATAAACCTCGATCTTAAGCGAGGAATATTTAAGTAATGAAATCTGAATAGAAAAAAATTGTTGATTTAAAATTAAAATGATTTTACACTTACACAGCTGTGCTAGTTTTATGAAAATAAAAATTAATAAAAAGTTTTATTTGGGGCCGGTTTTCCAATTGTCATGTAAAATCTCAGATAGCTATCTAATGAATAACATTATTCGAATTTTTTATGTTACTGAATAAAGGTTTCGAGGTTTTCAATCATCATTTAACTCGCGGATAGCTATTCCAGTGCATTTTTAGAAAGGTGGAACATGATAAGTTGTCAAAAAATTAGAGCGAAAGCAAGTTACCCACAATACATTATGATAGAAAAGGACAACTAGTACGTTGCTCAATTGATTGATTGTCACGAAATATAAGCTCAGTATGTTAATGTACTAGATTATGATAGTTCGAAACAATTGTTGCAAATTATCATCTTTTGACGTTTTTGTACGCAAAACCTTGCATGAAATTTGCAAAGTAGGAGAAGTTGAAAAGAATTTTCAAGATTCTACTGGATAAATTCTAACTTGTAACAATTTGCCATTAAGAAAAACGGCTCTTTACATGCTGCTTCTTGCATTTTACAAAAGCAAAGGAATTCACTTTTGGAATTGTAAAGTTAAAATTGATAGAATACGAATTTTAATTAAAATTTCATAAAACTAGTAACTGCTTGCAAGGTTTGCGTTTTCGTACTTTTCTGAATAGTTTTCTCATTGAAAGCGACTCCTGGAAAATACTATGTTATTGGCAGTGTTGCCATTTTGTGCTTTTGGAGCTAGATTTAGCTCTTTATTTTTCTACTTAGCTCTGAAAATTGGGGTTTAGATCCTAGCTCCTTTTTTTAGCTCTTTTCAAAATTATCTAGCACTTTTTTAGCTCCAGAAAGTGTTAAATATGTTTGGTAATATATTAAAATTACATATTTTTAAATTCATTGTATAGGTATTGACTAAAATTCATTTGGCTTTCGTGATCTCAGGCTTAGAAAAGTTCCATTCGTAATGCAAATGGCGCGCAAGTAAATGAAAATTGGGCAAGTAAGTCAATTAGTGTCTGCAACGTGCGCGGGAGCACACAAACATTACCGGAATCAACTCAGATGGTGTGTTCTCGCTCATGCGGCCACGGTAAAAAAGGAAGGCCAAATATTAAGTTTTGTTAAAATTAAAGATTTCGAGATGCAGTAGAAAAACATACATTTGTATTCACGGAAAAATACAAGCTCCACAAGAAGCTCTTGGATCTAGGTTAAAGAATTCAAAAACTAACTAGAAGAATATCCTTTTTCTCAGCGCGCGGATCTTGTTTTTACCTTACTGATTTTACCTCTAAGGAGAGAAGGAAATACAACTTTTCAGAAAATTTTTCGAAAAAAATAAATTGCTGATTTTTACACTTTGTAAAGTATTTTTAATTCATTGTCTAGTTTATATAAGCTGTATGTGCATTAGGGTGGTCCAAAAACAGTAAAGTCGGAATTGTAATGCTCTCACCCCTTGGGATTGTTCTATATCGAAAAAAGTATACCCCTATTTTTTTATTTCGAAATCAAAAAATATTTAGAGGTTGCTCAAAGCGCTCAACGTTTTCCATGTATTTTATATGGGAAAAAAAACTTTTCGTTGAAATTGTATAGAATTCTTGAAAATCAATATTTTTCGATCGGAAAACTCTGGTTCTCTTCAGGAGACTTTCAGTACTAATATCCATTATTTAACCATTTTCTAATAATAACGATTTTTTATTGGTCCGCCCATTGCATTTTTCGGGGTTTTTGTGGGTTCTTGGAGGACCTATAAATTATAGTTGCGATGAAAAAATAGTTAAACAAACAATTGGGTATTATTATTGAGAATCTCCGGCAGATAAGCAGAATTTTCTATACCATTTCTACGGAAAGTTGTTTTTTCCCCATATAAAATACATGGAAAACTTTGGGCGCTTTGAGCGACCTCTAAATATTTTTGATTTCAAAATAAAAAAAAATAGGGATATACTCTTTTCGGTATAAAACAATCCTAGGGGCGAGAGCATACAAATTCTGACTTTACTTTTTCACATGCATTTTTGGACCACCCTAATGTGCATACATATATTTAAGTGTTATGAGTGCCATAGCAAGGAAAACTATGCACCTTAGTTTGGTTTTAAAAGCTTTTTTCAGCACTTAAATTTATAAAATTCATTGTTTTAATTAAAATTGCAGAAAACGTAAAACCAACTTTACGTCGCTAAATGCTAAACATTAAAAAAATGGCTCTTCATTTAAGCTAGTATTATCTAGCTCTTTTTTTCGACCGTTTTAGCTCCAAATGAAATTTTTTTCTGGCAACACTAGTTATTGGCAATATACTGGATATTTTTTAACAGGAGAATACACTAACATATATTATTTAAATGTTAATGCATTTCTTTAGCACTTAAAATAAAATTTGTGTGGCATAATTTCAGGCACTGTAGAAATCACTTTGTTACAATAGGGGAGTTAATTTCCGAGAATTTGATTTCAAAGGGAGAACTACCCAAAACAGTACGTGTGCGCGAAGTTTAACAAACAGTTGGTTAATTTGTTTATTTGTAAAAATTGTATAATAAAAACAGTATATGCTATATTATCCTTGTATAATTTAAATAGGTTTATTAACCCTCCGTTAGGCGCGAGGACTACATATGTAATCCACACATCTTTTAGCAGTGACCAATTAAAACTTGGCTTAAGGATGTCATTTTTCGCTTTAGTAGCTGTTGACAATATACAAAAGTACTCACTTAGTATAAAATTAAGAGGCTAGGCCCACGTTTATCCCGTTAGGTCCCGTTAAACACGACTGGACTACAATTGTAGTCCACGCGCCTAATTACGTAACATTTTTTGCCGAGAGCACAATTTGGAAGTTTGTCTGTTGGAACATTTAGGTAAGTTTTATTATTCCAAAAAATAAATTTAAAATCCATAAAACAAAGATATAACTTTTTTTATTTTAAAATTTAGTATTTTCCATTGAATTTTAAGACTTTTTTACAGTATTAATTGAAATGAATTCGGGTTTATACATTTAAGTGTTTCCATAAATTAAAATTTACGTTGCGTTTTGTATTTGGCTGTTTTCGCATAACTAAGAATTTAAATTTGTTTTATAAGCAATTAAAAGACTACTCCCTACAACAAAAATTTTACTACAGAGAGTAATAGTTTTGTTTTGCATAGCTATTGAAATGTCTGATGCAAAAAAAATACGTCTGAAACACAGCACAGATCCTGGTGTTTGGATGAAATGGTTCGATGAGCTTTCTAGCGAAGAGGAAAGTTCCATGGATGAAGAAGATGAAGATGAACTAGAGGACGATATTGTACAAAATAGCGATCACCAAACAGAATCGGAGCAAGAACTGTCTTCATCTGAAGATCAAAGTATTATAGAGCCAGATGCCTACGCAGAGAGAGAACCAGATGATAACACTTTTTACCTTGGAAAAGACAAAACAACAAAGTGGAGAAAAATAAGGGCTAACTTGCAGGTACGCATTCGTTCCCACAATATCATAAAATTGTTTCCTGGACCAAAAGGCAACGCTCGAAGTGTAGTTTCGGAGATTGATTGTATTCCACTTTTTCTAACTGACGATATTATTCAAAAGATAACTGCTTCAACAAATATATATATTGAAAAAATTAAAAACCAATTTCGAAGTGAAAGTGATGCAAGACTGACCAATGAAAAAGAAATAAGTGCCTTTATTGGAATTCTTTTTCTAATTGGAACCTTGAGAAGTTCTAGACAAAATGCTCACAAAATATGGGATAATTCAAGAGCCAACGGCGTGGAAATATGTTACCTTGCAATGAGTGAAAAGCGCTTTAGGTTTTTGTTAAGAAGCCTTAGGTTTGATGATATTAGAACAAGAAATGATAGGAGAGAAGTCGATAAATTTGCCCCCATCAGAGAAATTTTTGACATATTTGTGGCTAATTTTCAAAACAACTTTATTGGAAGTGAATATTTGACGATAGATGAGCAGTTATTGGCTTTTTGAGGTCGATGTTCCTTTAAGCAGTACATACCTAGCAAGCCGGCTAAATATGGATTAAAGATGTTTGCGTTAGTCGATGCAAAAACTGCTTATACATTTAATCTCGAGCCTTACGTGGGAACACAGCCCAATGGACCATACAAGCTTAGTAATTCTCCCGATGAAGTTGTTGGAATTGGTGCAGCCTGTAGCAGGAACAAACCGTAATATAACTGGTGACAACTGGTTTACCAGTGTACCACTTGTAAAAAAATTACTGGAGGAAAAGAAGCTGACATATATTGGTACTATGCGGAAAAATAAACGAGAAATTCCCCCTGAGTTTTTGCCAAAAAGAGGCAGAGAAGAAAAAACTTCAGTTTTTTGGTTTTCAAGAAAAGTACACAATGGTTTCATATTGTCCAAAAAAAAATAAAACCGTCACCCTAATTTCCTCAATGCATCATGATAATTCTATTGACCAAGAAAGTGGTGACAAGAAGTTACCCGAAATAATAAGCTGCTATAACAAAACGAAAATAGGCGTGGATTTGGTTGATCAGATGTGTGAAAAGTACAATGTAGCGAGAACAACAAATCGATGGCCAATGGTAGCATTCTACAACTTGCTAAATATATCTGCAATTAATGCTACATGCGTTTATAAAGCTAAGAACCCGGAAAAAAAGTTGTAAGATCTGATTTTATTGAAATGATTGCTTGGGAGTTTATAAAACCACAAATTGAACACCGATCAACCATTACTAATGTGTCAAGAGAAGTTCGGCGTCGAGCGCGGCACCTACTTGGTATAGAAGATATCTTACCGCCTGCACCACCCGACATGACGGCAAATTACGTTCGGCGATGCTACATTTGTTCAAGAGGTCGTAATAAGTCAACAAGAAAAATTTGCCAAAAATGTAATAAATATGCTTGCAAGGATCATATGAGAGATGTGTGCACCGCCTGTTTGGCAGAATAAAATATGCTCTATTTTTAACTTGTATTACCTCGTTCATGTCCTCTTATATTTTCTTATTGTTGTGTTTGTATTAGTTGTATAAGTTTATTCTTTAAAATAAAAATGAATTAAGATTATTTTTTTTACTAAACACTTTGAATTTGAACCCATTTGAAGAACCCTCTATTAAACGGCTCAAAACAACACGCCTTACCTGTTTTAATTTTACTGCCATAAAAGTTAGGTAAAACATATGCATAAATATATTTTAGACGTATAAAATAATATGAATAAACATTTATTGGAAACGAATATATAAATTTTTTTAAATAAAATATTACAGCAGCCAAATAAGTTGGACTACCATTGTAGTCCACGCGCCTAACCGCGTGAGTAAAATCCACGCGCCTAATGGAGGGTTAAGTAAATTTCGACGAAGGAACCCGTATTTCGTCTTCCTATATTAGTGTGAATTGCACCAGCGACATGCGATCAGCTTTTTTTCTTGTAGCAAGTTAAAATTTGCCCAGTAAAAATTTGCAACTTCCTAATCCACAGGAACTGTCACTTTTCTCTCAATTTCCTCTACTTTGAGAGATTTTTGGATACATTAACACCAAAACGTAATAATGTGCGATAATTGTTGCAAATTATTTGCTATATGTCTGTTCATGTTAAAAACATCCAATAACTGAACAGTAAGTTAATTTCCAGAAATCGTTCTCGATGAGAAAGCTATCCTGAAATGTACGAAAATAAAAAGCTTACAAGTGGTTACTAGTTTAATGATATTTTCATAAAAAGTTTTATTTAGGCCATATTAACTTTACTATTCCAAAAGTGAATTCTTTTGCTTGAGTGAAATGCAAGAAGCAGCATGTAAAGAGCTGTTTTTCTACTTGCGAATTGTTACAAGTAAGAATTTATCCAGTAAAATCTTGCAACTGCCTCTCAAAATTTTTCTCTCTCAACATCTCCCTTCTTGCTATCCCGCCTTTATCTAGCGAACAAATCGCCGGGTAAATTTATTCCTCAGTTAGTCAGTTATTCTCCGAATAAACTTTTTTTTCAATTTATTACCAGTCAAAGCGAATACAAATGAAGCAGTGTAAACTCTTCCGAATGACTGATTTGAAATCAGGCTGTACCTGTGTATTTTTTTTTTGCTTGTTTAACTGTACTTCATCTAAAAACATACTTAAAATGTGGAAGATAACAGTTTTTTAATTTATTCAGTTTGATTTAGTTTGCGATAAGGACATATATCCAACGATTGGCTTAGCGGCACTTAATACTGGAGGACCGATTGGTGTATACATATTTGGTCTCCTCAATGATAGAATGGGAAGGCGTACATCTTACTTTACATGTTTAGGAACTCTACTGTTTGGTAGCTTAATAACATCAATGAGCAACAATTTTTGGACTTGGGCTGGAAGTAGGGTAGTCGTAGGCTTGACTATTCCCGCTGTGTATCAAATTCCTTTTATTATATGTAAGTATCAATTCAATATTTATTCCCAATAGTCGCGATCCCGTTAATGATCGGGATTCAGATTAAAACTGTCAATCTGAATCCAATTGCACAAATGTATGCTATCCTGATAAAGGTCGTTAGCGCGATTAAGTAAAATTTTTACCGGTAAGGAACGTTAGCGACAAAACCTAGCGACAAAATCGCCTATTTTGATATTTACTCTGCATTCTCTAACGATATTCCCTTTCGTTGAATCAGCTGATATCATTGGCTGGTGAAGGGTCGTGGAGTTAAGGACAATCGTTTTGAAGCTGCTTTCTTCTTTGTTGCTTTATTTGGAAGATCGTAATTTTTTTGATCATATTTGATCGTTATTTTGTAACAATTTTACACAGACAAGACTAAAAAGTAGAAAATAATTAAAATAAAATAAACTTTTTAATATACAACGCTTTTATAAATGGACTAAAAAGTGGAAAATAATATTTCTCAGATCCATAGAATTTGTTTTGATAACTTTTGATTTTAAAACTTTAGCAAAAGTCATTTTAAACAATTTATGAGATTGAAAATGAAAAGCGTGGGGCGCATGTAATAGACTTGAATTTATATGAAAAGTAATATATGTATGTACATATGTGGGTATATGAGTAACGATCGCTTAAAATCGATCTCAAATTTTGTACTTGCGCTGTAGAAATTTTAGGTCTGTGTTTGTACTTTGTCAATTAAAACTAATTCTTTTTATTGGATGCGCTCCACGTTTTTACAACGCTTTTATCAACTTACAATGTTATGCGTCCAGACCACCATTTATACTATAAATATAGCAAACCTATTTATGGCAAAGTCTACATATAAACCTAGTCTAGATATTAACCTCGTTGTAGGCATCATATCAAAAACATACAATTAGAAGACTCTAGATGTCTTCCGCCAGAAGAAGTTAAATATTGCGCCTAAAAATATGCAATACATACGCTACAGCAAACAACATTTTGCTTGCATGGTCTTCTGTTCTCTTTTCGCTGCAAGTTGAATTATTTTAATATTTTTTGCAAAATTTTATACAGACAAGACTAAAAAGTGGAAAATAAATAAAAATAAAAAAAACTGTTTAATACACCACCCTTTTTTAAACGGACTAAAAATTAGAAAATGTTATATCTCAGTCCCATAGAATTTGTTTTGATACTTTTGATTTTGAAATGTTAGCAAAAGTCATTATAAAAAATTTATGAGATTGAAAATGAAAAGCGTGTAACGTATGTAATAGACCTGAATTGATATGAAGAGTAATATATGCATGTGTGTGGGTATATGGATAACGACCGCTTAAAATCGATCTCAAATTTGTACTTTCTCTGTAGAAATTTTAGGCCTATGTTATGTTGTTTGAGTATTGTCAATTAAATCTAATGCTTTGTATTGCATGAGCTCCACGTTTTTCGTTTTCAATCTCATAACTTGTTTATGATGACTTTTGCTAAAATTTCAAAATCAAGAGTTATTAAAATAAATTCTATGGGACTGAGATATATTATATTCTAATTTTTAGTCCATTTAAAAGTCGTGGTATATTAAAAAGTTTCTTTATTTTATTTATACGTTTTCAATCTCATAAATTGTTTATAATGACTTTTGCTAAAATTCCAAAAGCGACAGTCATCAAAACAAATTCTATGGGACTGAGAAATATTATCTTATACTTTTTTGTCCATTTATGAAAGCGTGGTATATTAAAAAATTTTTATTTATTTTATTTTTATTTTTGAGACAATATCGATATTTGTGTAATGTAATTAATAATTTTTATTACCTTAGAACAAATAAATGAATATAAAATATTGGTGTTAGTGGAGTCCTCAGTGTATAAATAGAAAAATTCTTTTATTCATCTTTTTATTTAGCTTGCCCTGTTCGGGTCAAATCTTCTTGGGTAAAGTATAGTAATTACAAAAAAAAATTGAATGTAAAGAATCTTTGTCGGCATAACACTTAAATGGCGTATAATCACCGTATTCTTGACGTTTCGGACGTTTTGATTGATCCTAGAAAATAATATTGACCTCAAAAGAGAACAACTCTTTTTCATACGTGTTATTCCTATGGGAGAATGAACGTTCGATGTGGCACCTCTTATAATTATCGTAGAGAGGCGAAATTCATGTAGAATCATTTGTAAACCGAATACTAAAATTATAGAAATGCCCTATCTCACATCGACTCTGTAATGCAGAAAAGCCTTAACTAACTAAAATTTGTTATTGTATAAAACGATGTAAGGTGAAATTCATCATAATCAATCAAAAAGTTAGTTTTGGATATGGGGTGAGTTACGGCCTTTTGTATTTCAGCGACGATGTGAGTCAGGGCCTTTCAATATTATGGTAACAATATGTACATATATTCAAAAAAAATCAAGTATTTTTTTTTGTCCGACACATGAAAACTAGTTTCTGGGTACCTCTAGAAAGTACTCACCAAATCTGAGCTCTTAATATTAACGGGAAGATTGTGCTCATCATAGTTTTCCTTTTTAAATTTGGTCTCATATAAAAATGGTCATATCTTATCACTAATAGTTCGTTAAGCCAGTGGCATCCTCAATATTTATAGGAAATTTAACGCTCTACAAGAATGGTCTCATATACTCTTTTCATTAATCTAACCAATTAAAAAAAATCTAGGTCAAAGATTGAAGTATTTTAAGGAAAATAACTTTTTGTTTTGTAACTTACTAAAAAATGATTATTGTCAAATGAGTTTCAATTATTTCTATAGGAAATTGAACGCTCTATAATAAAGGTCACTGGTGATTAATCGATTACTCTAAGCATTTAGAAGATATTCGCAGTAGAATTCCAATGCCTACTGATTTTAATAGTTTTTTTAATAAACATTTCCAATTTATCCATTTAATTTATGAATTTTGAGAATATTTAAGAATATTACGTTGAATATTTAAGAATATCACGTTAATGAAGAAATAAACACAAAACCTCTTTCACTGTTGGTAATTTTAGTTCATGAATTTTTTACTTCGGTATGCCAATTAAAGGGATTTTTTTATTTATATTAGATGATTAGCAGATGAATTGCAATAATCAAAAATATATTAAAACTCAGCTGCTAATATATTATAAATTTTGTGGAAAAAAGAAATTTTAATGACATTTCAAATAAACCCGTTGAAAAATATTAAATTACGATCCTAAATTGTGATAAAATTTATAAAAACAAAATATCGTTAAAAAATTGATTTAAAAGAAATATATTCTCAAACAAAAGATAAGACATAACTCGCAAACTGTCATCGAAATAAACGCAAATTCTCATGAATATTGTCAAAATTCATAAATTGAATGGATAAATTAAAAATTTTTATTGAAAAACAATTAAGATCAGCAGGCATTGAGACTCTACTGCGAATATCTTCTAAATGGTTAGAGTTATCGACCTTTTTTGTAAAGCGTTCAATTTCCTGTAGAAATAATTGAAACTCATTTGACAATAATTATTTTTTAGTAAGTTACAAAATTCAAAACAAAATGTTATTTTCCTTAAAATACTACAATCTTTGACCTTGATTTTTTTTAAATGGTTAGATTAATTAAAAGAGTATATGGGACCATTTTTGTAGAACGTTTAATTTCCTATAAATATTGGCGATGCAACTGGCTTAATGATCTATTAGTGATAAGATATGACCCTTTTTATATGAGACTAAATTAAAAATGGAAAACTATGATGAGCATAATCTTCCCGTTAATATTAAGAGCTCAGATTTGGTAAGTACTTTCTAGAGGTACCTAGGAACTAGTTTTCGTGTGTGGGATTCAAAACAAAATACTAGATTTTTTTTCACCCATTAATTTTTCATTAAAAAAAATATTCACCAAAGTACGCAATTCAGAGGAGATGCAAATTGGGGTTCAACTGCTTTTTTGATAATTGAATATTTTGATTAGTCTCAAAACAAAACCTGTATTGCATAAACTATAATATAATATAATAAAACATAATATATTTCAAAAAAAGAAATTAATTTTAGGGAAAGAAGAGGAAACAAATCTTCAAGTCGAGAGGCGCGGATTAGGGTTGGATTTTAGACCCATGGTTTCTTCAGAGAATTTTCTTAGAATTTAATGTAGATTACGTTTTTGCTACACGATTTTTAATTTTTTTTTCATCCATACAAATCAACCCGCCATAATATATATACAGGTATACGCTAATTTAAATTTATGCTTTCTTTTTAATGAAAATACCGAAATACTCTAAAAGATTTTGTTTTATCAGTATAATTTTTTATAAAAAAACTTAGAAACAAACACCCAAATTCATAAAAAATGGAGAAAACTTTAACTGCCTTATAAATCAAAAATTTGTATGAAAATGTTGCTTTATAGAGTTCTATAAATCTATTTTATTTGTTATGTGGTCCCGTATTCGGTATTTCGACGCCTTAACAGCTCATTAAAATGGTATGCCTATGGATGAGTTTTAAGTGATGTTGGTATATGATCGTAATATTGGGCCCATTATTTTTCATTTCATTTATAAATGATATAGGATCATGCTTTTCAGCTGTTAACTATCTGCTTTATGCCGATGATCTTATAATTTGTTACGAAATTAAAGAGATGAATGACTCACTTGAAGAAAAGGAATTTTCTTATCCGTTTCTTTTATGCTTAATATTGTCTCGGGCTCAGTCGACTGCTCTAATCTTTTTAGCAGAATAACTATTACTATTGGTTTTAGTAGCACTTCTCAACTGCCACATAATAAAACTTTCTTCAGATATAATTTGATGACAGTTCAAAGTATGCCCGGTCTAGTCAGATGCATCCTTCGGACAAACAACGGGAGCATTTTGCGGACTCTGCATGGCTTACAACCATGCAGAGGTGATAAAAGAACTTTATCATTGGCCACAGTGCCTACCTACCATTTTTTCACCAATAAATATATTTTTTCTATAAATACACACATGCAAACAGCTCTCACTGAATTATTCAAATACAAAATTTTTAACTTTGTTCAAAAAACTATAAAAAATAATTCTGTAATGTTTCACCAAAATTTCAAACTCTTTAATTAGAATCTTTAGAATAAAGTGCTGCTCATTTGCTTCTCTGCAAAAAAAAGGTTGAACATAATTTGTATGAAAAGAATGCGCAACATCGTCAACAAAAAAATTGTCTAAAATTAACGATAAGTCTTAGCGATTTCACTTGCACTTCAACAATTTTTTTCAAGAAATTTTGCGGAGTAAACATCGCGAGAAAAACTTCCTGCAAATTTGTGATGTTACTAAAAGGATGCTTTTTCAGGGCTAATACATCCAGGATCATTGAAGAAGGCTTTAAGATTAAGTTTTTGTGGACAAAATTTGTGAAACTATTTTTTTGTCCCGTATTCGGCTCCCACAAATATGGTCACCGTATATATACATAAATGTATATTTAGGTTCGGGATTAACATCACAACTGCTCCAGCTTTTAGTATCAAGTCATGAGGTGCAACTCCCCTATTCCATTTGCTCCTGTGGATATTCAGTAGTCAGGCAGTAGATATAGACGCCATAGTAAAAATTTTCTTTTCCGGACAACATATTAACCATTTCTTTATTAACTACCGTACAATGCTTATTTTTTGGACACGAAATTTATTGATCCTTCAAGTGGTTTTGATTAATTACACCTGGCTGAGGTTCAAATGCCTAATCGACTCGCAAAATAATCTCTTGTGGCACTTATCTTAGTTTTTGAGTCAGGCGAAAGTTTTCGCCTTTCTCTAACCCGCAAAAGTATACTAAAATAATCAGCTTCTCTAAAACGCATATTTATCGAGAGTGTAAAATACTTTACCGACCCCTCGTTTCGTCCGTAAGGATTTTTTTAAGTTTTCCAGCATTTTAAAATTAAAAAAAATTAGAAACAAAGAAATGGAATTGTTTAAAATTGTTGTTGTTGGAAATTTAAAATGAGAATAGGTGTGTGAGATTCAGCTTTTAACCGACTTCAAAAAAAGGAGAAGGTTATAAATTCGGCGGAAATTTTTTTTTTATGTATGTTACCACATAATTTTGGACCACGTCACCCGATTTCGATAAATCTCTGCAACACAGTAGCCCGGTATATCTTTATGGCCTAGCAACCCATACAATATTAGTGACGTAACACCTTTATAGCTCATTTAGAGCACGTCTACATTCCACAAAAATCTTCGATAGAGATTTGTCACAATTAAGAGCTTTAATAGCTGCCTGGCTTTTATAATAGGTAATTACCTCATGCATACTAATAAGAGAATCTATCATCCATATGGCAGCTTCGTCGATTGCTGTTAGTTCAGCTCAAAAACGCTACAGAGTTCTGGCTCTGAGTGTTTAAGTGAGAGTTCTTGCGAGTAAAGTGGTCTTCTTTCCTTCAGAACCAACTTGACGCAATCAGTTTGGATGGCTGCTGAGTAAGAATACGAGATCAGCATTGAATCCTCCTCCCATTCACCCCATGAGGAAATCCTTGTCTGGAAGTGATTATTTAGTCCAGTAGTAGTTCAGTGTAGTCCAGGCGCCTGAAGTCTACTGGAAGGTTTTACAAAATTCTGGAGTGTCCAAAGCCTCGTGTCACTTCTTTCGAGCAGCGCGTTTAATCTAATAGCATTACAGCCTACCTGTAGCCAGCCTGTGTGCTAATTTGTTTCTTATTGTAGATTTATCTACCACCAGCACTACCAAACTACTATGCCGTAGAACACAATGGGATGCACAACCGCTGTGTACGTCTAGCTCACAATGTGACGCTTTAATTCTATTTTTCCCCTATCGCTGATTTACAAGTGCACATGTCTATTATTACTTTATTGCAACGCTTTCTATATTACGCCGCCAAGTTAACTTTGGGTCAAAAATAACGCCCAGACATCTAACTTCCTCCGAAAAAGTCGGTGTAATGCCGTTCAACAAAGAAAGCTATAGCCGGAGTTTTCGTTATCTTTGAAAAAAGAGCCATGACCGTTTTTACTGGATCGACCTGATCCTTTGGACCAGGTGTCCTAGCCGATTAAGGCATCTTGAAGTAAGTCACATAAAACTTGGGGATGCTTACCAACTGCCGCCGGGCAAAATTATCCGCGTAAGAAAATACCTGGCAACTGTGACAGCAGAGTATACACAGTTAGATTCAAACGGAGTGCCGCGGTTTGCATATCTCAGAATTTATAACTCTACTGCCTAAGAGACGACGAACAAACTCGACCAGAGGGTGATTCAGCCAAAGGCGAGTAAGGACTTTAAGAATAGTCTCCGAGAGAACATTATTGAAGGTACAATCGATATCTAGGAGCACGCCTAGTGTGAATGGCTTTTTAATGAAAATGAAGCTACACGGTGGGTCGGAACCAAGTTCAACCCAAAGGTCTTGGCACTTCAAATTTTCTGATGAATTTATTTTCTATTAAGTTTTCTTAGTAGTTTAAAAGCGAAAATAAAAAAAAGAACGTTAGACAGGATTTTAAGAAAATCAAGTTTTTATGTTTTTGTACTGCAGACATTGTTAATCAACAGTAACTTTAACCTGAAGGCATCTGTACTTAAAATTTTCTTATCAATTTTATTTTTCTTCTAAGAAATTTTAGTTCAAAAATTAAAAAAATCAATAAATAAATATACAAGAGAATAAAAAATTTGTATTATTTTATGCTGCTACCCCTATAGCTTAAAATAAATTGGCAAACGACCTTCCTGATTACTCAAGCAACTTCTCTTCCCCAGAACATAAACGAGCACGAGTTTCATCTCCCGATCACTTCGTTCCACTGCGAAAGAAGTTGTTATTGCCAACCGTGCAGAAAAAGGTGGTATGACGAAGAGTACCGCGCGGCTGCTGTAGAATAATATCCCGCATGCTAAGACACCCTGCAGTGAATAGCGACACGCTCAACAGTTGAGGGATACCAAAAGAAAAGGAGGAAAGGAAATATAGGCCTTTTCAAAAGAGAAAAGAGAGACAGACAGAAAAGAGAGGCTTCTTCCACGCGAGGAGCTTGGGATGCTGGCAGCCAAGGTTGCGGCTCAAAAATTGAATCAGAAAATAAGACAGCAATCACGTGGTTTCCAGGCCCGGGGCTGGTTCCTAGAGTTCTAAAACTATCGATAGTGCCACTATCGATAGTTTTCATGTCTCTGAAAAAAACTATCATTACTCGTTGATAACTTGCAGCAATACTATCGATAGTGTCAAGCGCTACCATCGATAGTACTAGCCTCGATAAGCAGCCTCTGGACCCGTCAGCTTACAGACAGGCCCTGAACGGCATTCACAGGGACGCAGTCTCGAGTTATGTAGACTCTAGACCTGTGAATAGATGCATTCAACATACCTGCACATTGGCGATACCTGCCTTAAAAATTGTGCAACTATTATTAACTAAAGAAAGTGTTAGGTTTACCTGCACTGGCCCTACAATTACCTAATTTTACAAGCTTTTACTTATTTTGCTCATCTCGCAGAACAAAGAAAATGGCTATCAATTAATGTAGTTATATAGATAATTAGATACCATTCGGTAAAAATTTCGCTTGCAGTAATTTCTACGTGGTAAGTGCTCCTCCATTATTTGGTTTCATAGGCATTCGGATACCTTCCTCATTGAAGTAGTAAAGAAAATTCGCTTAAGTGCTTTTTTCGGTTAAGTGCACAAGTTTTTCGTGCAAAGAAGGATGGGCAGCTAAGCAAAATATACTGTATATTAGTTTTACAGAGTTTATTTGAAAGTGTTATGTAAAGTTCACAAATGGGATTTAAAGTATCGAAAGGATTATAATACTTATCTTTGAATGTTTGTGCGACGCGTTTGCTTTGGCGGCTGATAGACGAGTGGCTCAGCCTTGCTTTGGTGGTTAGTAACTGAGCCGCCAATCATTGATTGCTAATGTTGCCATGTTTGGAAAAATTAAAGAATGCAATGCCATATGAATGTGGGTATGTAGTTCATGTCTTCAACAACCCCTATTGTATACACATATGTGTAGTAATATTAGTATGTCACAGTATATGTACTTATGCATATATATACAAGCCAACACGTACTCGAGGAATTGTTTTTTTCTTCGGAGATATGACCTGTCAAAGTTCGAATTTTTTCGTGATTCTGACCATTCATGTACTTCTTCAAATCGAAATATCTCGGGCTCTACTCATCGTAGAGACTTCATCTTAACGTCGTTTTGAAGATAAAGAAACGGACTTTCTTCATGATGATTATGATTGTCATAAAGTTAACTTGGCTATTAACAGTTGAACTTTTTAAAGTTGATCTACATAGTAAAGACGAGTAAATTTGGGATTTAAAATTACGCCATCGTAATCCTTGTTTAATTCTCTACAAAAAATATGTTCGAAAAAAATTGGAGTTTTTCAAGAACTGTTTTTTAAAATATTTTTTTTTATGACAAGGTGGTTTATTTTATGAGAGCCAACAATGAAGTCTCTACGATGAACAGAACCCGAGATATAACAGTTTGAAGGAGTACATGATTATGTAGTTAGAATCATAAAAAAATCCAAAATTTGACAGATATATCCGAAGAAAAAAGGAAAAATGTGAAGCCAATCGAAATTGTGACACCATATTTGGTGTCCGACACGAATAAGAACGCCTCATATATATGTTATATATATTATAACATAAAATAATAGTAGTG